>NC_092512.1:18287192-18589930 GCF_047511675.1 Marmota flaviventris
TCTCTCTGTGTTTTGATGCCCCTTATCTGGCTTCACTCTGTCCCCACCCTCCCACTTGTCCCAGTCTCTACTGACCACTATTCATTTTACTCCGCTACTCTATGAAGTGATGGTGTTAGTTTCTGCAGATGAGTGAGTCCTTGTGGCATTTCTGTGTTGCAGGAAATTCTTATTTCTGCTTATTTAGGGTACTGGGACCAGATCTTAGAAACATTTTACCAAAGGTAGATTTTAATGACACTTTAAACTACATATTTTGTTTCCTATATTCAAGACCTTTCCTGTTTGGGGAAAAAGGAGCATGAATAATGCCCACAGTCTGATGAACTTTATAAATTAAAAAAACAAACAAATAAACAAAAACCTGCACAGCTGTGACATTAATGTATCCACACAGACTTGTAACTCCATGAGCTATGCCAACTTGAAGCATAATTTAAATTATAGGTCAAGTGCATCCTCAAAGATGAATTTCACTAAGAGTAGTCTGCATTTTAACTATTCTCCTTAACTCATATGAACATATATCAAGAATCTTTTGTAATGAAAATAAATTTGGAACAGAACATGAGAATCAAGTCTCTAAAGAGACAAAGCTGCAAAAAAATGTAGCTAAAAGATGTAGCCTGAGTTTGCTGACATTTTATTGCATAGAAAAAATTGGAACAGAATGTTATAATAGTAGAATCAATAACTGCATTTTTTCCTTTCATTTCTAGATTTGTATAATTATTTTTTTTTATTTTTATTTACTTTTTTTTATTTTTTAATTTTTTATTGTGGGTTGTTCAAAACATTACAAATTTCTTGACATATCATATTCCACACTTTGATTCAAGTGGGTTATGAACTCCCACCTTCACCCCATACACAGATTGCAGAATCACATCAGTTACACATCCATTGATTTACAAATTGTCATACTAGTGTCTGTTGTGCTCCGCTGCCTTTCCCATCCTCCACCCTCCCCCCTCCCCACCTCTCCCCTCCCCTCCCCTCCTCTCTCTCTACCTCCTCCACTGTATAACCCTGAGGGTCTCCTTCCATTACCATGCAATTTCCCTTCTCTCTCCCTTTCCCTCCCACCTCTCATCCCTGTTAAATGTTAATCTTCTTCTCCTGCTCTTCGTCCCTACACTGTTCTTAGTTACTCCCCTTATATCAAAGAAGACATTTGGCATTTGTTTTTTAGGGATTGGCTAGCTTCACTTAGCATAATCTGCTCTAATGCCATCCATTTCCCTGTAAATTCTATGATTTTGTCATTTTTTAATGCAGAGTAATACTCCATTGTGTATAAATGCCACATTTTTTTTATCCTTCGTCTATTGAAGGGCATCTAGGTTGGTTCCACAGTCTTGCTATTGTGAACTGTGCTGCTATGAACATCGATGTAGCAGTGTCCCTGTAGCATGCTCTTTTTAGGTCTTTAGGGAATAGACCAAGAAGGGGAATAGCTGGGTCAAATGGTGGCTCCATTCCCAGCTTTCCAAGAAATCTCCATACTGCTTTCCAAATTGGCTGCACCAATCTGCAGTCCCACCAGCAATGTACAAGTGTACCCTTTTCCCCACATCCTCGCCAGCACTTGTTGTTGTTTGACTTCCTAATGGCTGCCAATCTTACTGGAGTGAGATGGTATCTTAGGGTGGTTTTGATTTGCATTTCTCTGACAGCTAGAGATGTTGAGCATTTTTTCATGTACTTGTTGATTGACTGTATGTCCTCCTCTGAGAAGTGTCTGTTCAGGTCATTGGCCTGAAATTAATGAAATCGAAACAAAAGAAACAATTGAAAAAATTGACAAAACTAAAAGTTGGTTCTTTGAAAAAATAAACAAAATCGACAGACCCTTAGCGATGCTAGCGAAGAGAAGAAGAGAGAGAACTCAAATTACTAGCATACGGGATGAAAAAAGCAATATCACAACAGACACTTCAGAAATACAGAAGATAATCAAAAACTATTTTGAATCCTTATACTCCAACAAATTAGAAGATAGTGAAGGCATAGATAAATTTCTTAAGTCATATGATCTGCCCAGATTGAGTCAGGAGGATATAGAAAACCTAAACAGACCAATATCAATTGAGGAAATAGAAGAAACCATAAAAAGACTACCAACTAAGAAAAGCCCAGGTCCGGATGGGTATACAGCAGAATTTTACAAAACCTTTAAAGAAGAACTAATACCAATACTTTTCAAGCTACTTCAGGAAATAGAAAAGGAGGGAGAACTTCCAAATTCATTCTATGAGGCCAACATCACCCTGATACCTAAACCAGACAAAGACACTTCAAAGAAAGAAAACTACAGACCAATATCTCTAACGAACCTAGATGCAAAAATCCTCAATAAAATTCTGGCGAATCGGATACAAAAACATATCAAAAAAATTGTACACCATGATCAAGTAGATTTGTATAATTATAATCAGAGTGATTCTAGGGTTGTTTTTGTACTGGAGATTTAACCTAGAAACACTGTACTACTGAGCTATATCTCCAGCCTTTCTTCTTCTTTTTTTATTATTATTATTTTGGGACAAGATCTCACTAAGATGCTTAGGGCCTTGCTAAATTGCTGAGACTGGTCTTGAACTTTCAATCCTCCTTCCTTAGCCTCCCAAGTCACTCGGATTATAGGTGTACATCACTACACCCAGCAGAGTGTTTCTGTTTGGGGAAATTCTAATGTTATAGAATTTAGAAAGCATGGATTAAAAACCAAATCCACCACTCTATAATTTGCAGTTATAACCTGCACTATCAGCTGATTCAGTCCCTTGAGACTAGGGTCTATGTTGTTTAACAAAAAGGAAAAAAGATGATTGCACAAATGTTTATTAAATGCATTTTATTATGTCAGGCACTCTTCTAGGAATGTCAGAATTAACAAAATGGACAAAAACTTATTCTCTTGGAAACAGACAACAAATAATAAGTATGATGAACAGGTAATTATGTATGGTAGGAGGCACTACAGCTGAGGAGAATGAAAGAACCCATATTACAGGTAAGGGGAGTAGAGACTGCTAGGGAGGAGTCTCAGAACAGAAGTTGCCATTTTAAAATAGGGTGATCTAGGGAGCTTTATTGAGGTGACATTGGTGGAATGGCTTCCAAAATGAGAAAAAGGAAACAAGTGGAGCCAGAGGGGAGTAGCATGAGAAGAGCATTAAATGAGGGCAAGGAGGTTAATAAGAGACTAGATGCTGGAAGTCTTCCAAGTTCATTGTCAGGACTTTGGCTTTTTTTTTTTTTTTTATGAGTGGGAGCCACTGGAAGTTTTGAGCAAGATGGTAAACATTTATGACTTGTATTTTAAAGAAATCACTCTGCTGAATTGAGAATAGACAATCAAAATGAGAACCGAGAGAGTTGTTCATGAGGATGGTGTGAGGGCTGTGGATGTTGCTTGGTGGTTAAGCACATGCTTAGCATGCACAAGGCCCTGGGTAAAGAGAGAGAGAGAGAGAGAGAAAGAATCATAGATTAGAATGTTAACAGTGAAGGTGTTCAACATTCTAGATAGATTATAATAGAATCAAAAAGAAGGGTTCTCACCTGAAAAACCAGAAACAGAATGTGAGCAAAAGAGAAGAATCAAGAAAGATCTTAAGGTCTTAGAAATTGAAAATGTGGCATGATCTTCTGAAACATAATTTTTTTATTCACAGTATATGAGGAACATCATTTCATGTCATGTCATACACATAAACACAACTTCATTTTTAATAGGTTCTTAGTCGTCTCTTTCATGATTACAGCATAATTTACTTAGTCAATGTATAATTGTTTTCTTGTTATTTTTTCCAAATTTTTCTTCTGTAAAGTTTTTAAATCACACTAAAACATCTAATCTTGCTAATTGTTTATTTTGAACAGGCCAATAATGTAACTTACATCTACACTTAAAGAACTAGTAGTGAATCTTTCAGACATCTATTTAATTAGCAAAGTGAGATGTTTATACATGTTCTTGCTATTTTATTATGATTTTCAAGTTTTCTATGATTAGAAACATGTGTTCAATAATTTTATTTTTTAATGACATTCATTCCGGTTAGAAGTCTGAAAAGAAATAGTAAAACAGAACAATTTTATTTCTATTTTTAAGAGAAACTCTGTGCTCAGAAAATTAAATATAAGACATTTAGAGAGGGAAAGCCATGATTTAAGATAATATTTAGAGTAGAATTCATGAAAATTCTTAAACGATATTATTTACTACATAAATACTATGCTGAACTATGCTATGTTTATGCTATTTATCACTTATTAAGACAAAATTGAATAAGTCCATTTATAGAAATGGTAGATTGGATGGGGTAAACTCTATTTTGGATTTTTAGATATTTTTCAAATTATTCAAGAAATATATCCATTTATGTCACCAAACATTTCTACTTATTTAGTTTAGAATTATTTTTTTAAGTATTAAATTATTTACTTAAGGAAGGAAGAGCAAGCAATGTGGTCTCTGACAGGTAGAACACTGCAGACTCAAAATCACTATGAAACACAGTAGTCTGACTGATTCCATTATTAGAAGATGAACAGGAAGATCCTTGTCCAAAAATGGAGCAAACAAAAGGCAGAAGACCAGGTCATGCAAACGTGTTATTGTATACAGTTGTCACAGAGTACTAGAGGTGACACAAGGCCTAAGTGTGCCAGAAGCCTTCTGAACATCAAAAAGATCTAAAAATGTGATTGAATCTCATGTGCAAATAAAGAGAATGATTTAATAACTATTGGCAAAAAGTACGATCAATGAAAACGGTTTGGACAAAACTTCAAATTTAATTGCTGAAACTTTTACTAGAGTGATTTCATATTTTATATATACATATATACACTTATATATCTTTATATATATTTAAATTTTATGAAGTAGTTTTATATTATAGATTTAATTGCCTTAACTTTTGCAAGAATAATTGTATATTGCTTTATATTTTTATGATATAAATTATGTCTGTATATATATATGTATATAATAGAAAAATATGATCCAATTCTAGACATTTTAGCTTGATTTTAGAAATAAGCAGAATTGTGTTAGAAACCCTTGAAACATAATCAAGTTTAGGAGAAAATTTTCCATTGTGACTTCAGATTGAAAAATATAGAATAGTTGAGGGTATTTTCTAATAGGAACAGTTTTTCTTTCAAAGAATCAAGTATAGGATGAGTGCATGGGTCTCTTTCAGATTGGACCTTGACATAGTCCCATTCCACACATATCAGGTTAAAAAAAGTAATATTCAGCAGGGAGGGAATAAACATCTTTGAGACAGTTCTTTTAAATGCGTCTTTTAAAATTATTTTTATTGTATTATGAGTTATGTGACAAATAGATGATAAATTAAAAAATTGAAACAGAAGCTTTTGGATGATGTATTTTGGCAAAAAGCAATAACCTTCAACAAAGGATTACAAACATTTTGTGACTTATGTAATCGCAAATTCACAACAGAGGAGGCTTTTAGCTCAGAATCAAATTAGCATTCCGAAATGTACAATTTGGGTCCATCTAGTAGATTCAAATATAATCTTATAATTCAATGAAAGATGTCATGGATAATCTACAATAGATAATTATTACCTAGTCATATGATATTACAATAGACAGAATTTCATACTGAAAAGAGTAGAGGTTGGGAATCGAGCAGGCCTTGAGTTCAAGTCCACTTGCCAACTTTCTGACCTTGGGTGAATTTTCTCCCTTCTTGCTATAAAGGCCCCTCTTATGTAAAATAGAAGGAAATTTTATATTGTAAGAAGTCGTGATGATATGAGGCCTAATGCAGAGGTCTAGACATAAGTGTTCAATAAGTAGTAGCAATTTGGTTGATGGTTTTACTACTGAAAAAGTTAAATCTTCATCTGAAAATTTAAGAAATCCTTCTCCCAGAAAAAAAAAAATAACTAAAAGAAAATTTTCATTATCCTGATGAGAAACTAAATGTTTTAACAGCATAAATGATTTAAGTGGCACATGCCTGTAATTTCAGTGGCTCTGGAGGCTGAGACAGGATTGCAAATTCAAAGCCAGCCCCAGCAAAAGTGAGGCACTAAGCAACTCATTGAGACCCTGTCTCTAAATAAAATACAAAATAGGGCTGGGGATGTGGCTCAGTGGTAGAGTGTTTCTGAGTTCAATCCCTGGTACCCACCCACCCCCTCAAAAAATAAAAATAAAAAGAATAGAAATAAAATATATCATGGATACAATAAGAAGACTGCATATTCTTCCAAATAAACTAGGCATAAAATTTATTTTAAAAAAAGAAGTGTCAAACAAAGTAGAAGTGAGTTCATTTTGTCCATCTACAACTAAAAATAAAATTTAAAAAACCACAAAATATGTCAATTTTCTACAGAGAATCCAATAGGAAGAAAAGCTTTATTCATTTTTACTGTAATGAAATATAATAATATTAAGGCTGGGGATATAGTTCAGTGATACGCTTGCCTAGCATGTGTGAAGCACTAGGTTCAATTTCCAGAATGGGAGAAAAAAAGTTAATGTTGTTTTTAGTTATTTACTGTGAGAAGGAATTAGGAAAGAAGTTGTAAGTGAATAAATTCAAGTTTTGCCAACAAATAAACCAAATGTAATTGGCTTTAGTTTAAAAGTAAGACGAAAGAGAAAATTCCCTATTAAGAATTTTGGTGTTTAGATGGTGAGTAGGATGTGAGCTGGCAAAGTTACCACCTAGTGCCCGATATCAGATGTAGAGCAAAAGTGCTAAATTCAAGTTCAGAGATCTATCTGCCTACACTGTGCTCAACAGCTTTCCAAATTAAACAAATGATAGGAGTAAGAAAGCAGGGAAACTTCACACTTACTGCATATCCATCCCTTGCCCTTGACTTCACTGAGTTTGTTAGTTAATAGTAAAATAAATGATGATACTAGAGACGTAAATATAGGTCAAAAAATTACTAAACAGGAAACACTTAAACTTCAAAATTTGAAATTACTTAACAGAAATCAGAGGGTTTGGGGGAATCACTCAAGACAGGAAGCTCTCACAGATTACTCCAGCCTTTATAAATATGGCTGTTAACCTAAAACTCTCCTTCTCCTTCCTGGAAACCCATTGCCTGTAACTCCATGAAAACTAGTGGGGTACATGGAGCTTGTTTCACAATATCTACTTGCTTTGTGCTATGTCAATAAAACATCTGGACAGGGGCTGAACTTTTATTTTTCTATCCAGCTGGTTGTGCTTTGACTCAGATTCATATTTGATTTGCTCGGAGGAAGTCATTTAACCATAGTGACTGATACTTGCTTCAGTATCACAATGAACCCAGAAGTTTCTAGAGAGCCACTTATCTTGTCACTTCAGGAAAATTATCATGGTGTCATATGGTTAGTCACCGATCTCATATAACTGTGAATCCAGGAAGACTTACTGTGTGTATGGCTAATTTCACGTGTATTGTTTTCTTTTTCCTTATTTTTATCTTTTCATCACTTACAAGCATAAATATAGGTTTCATCTTTAGTTTTTAAATTTTTAATTGGAAGATTTGAGCCTGACTTACATGATTACACTCTTAATATATATATAGCTGGGAAGATATATTTCAGAATAATTTCTTAGAACCTGTCATGATGTTCAGAACAATAAATTATTATTTATGAATGGAAAAAACTCTAGTGTCTTTTCAGTCACACTTAATATAAATCCCAATTCTTGATCACTATCCTCTAAAAGTCCAAATGACCTCGCCTCTGTCTTTGTGACTTCATCTCATAGCCTCTCCCTTTCTCTCAATATTCCAAATCAATGGTCTTTATTCAGGTTTTTTAATATGTACAAGCCATTTTTGGTCTGAGTCCTTGGATGTCCTCTGCCAAGAATGTTCTTCATGGAGCTTCAATTCATATAGCTTGACTCTCAGAGAGGCCTTCCCTAATTACCCAATGATGGCCTGCCCACTCTTTCTCACATCATCCTATTTCAAACATCTATACAGTAGATATTTTTCTTCTGTATTGAGTTGGTTTATTTTATTTTTGGTTTGCTCTTTCATGCTAGAATTTTAATCTCATGATAGCTATACTATCTAAAATATTCCTGTACATAGCAGGTTCTGAATTAATGATTGTTAAAATAATATGTATGCATATGTACTGATAGACATCTGGTACACATTGATGTTCCTTTGGCAAATGTTATTTCTTTTACCATTGTACATTGTAAAAATTTTCTAAATATATCAAAACTAGATATATTTAAATACCTTCAGTATTGATGAAAAAACGTCAAAAATTATCAATACTTCCTGTGCTAACAAATTATTAGTATTTTTCAAATATCCATTTCATCTTTTTCCATCTCATCCACAATGATTCATTATTTGAAAACACCTGTAGGGAATGTCTTTTTTAAGCAAAACCTTCTCTCCAGTCCCAGTTGAAAACAAATTGAGTAAAATCTCTGTTCTTAAATAAGTCACATCTAATAAGAGGGATTAAGATACATACATACAGAATGACAATGTAAGGTAGAAGTACAATGTGCCACAGGGGCTTAAGGAAAATTATAGTAGTTGAAAGGAGTTGTGAATTTGGGGTTTTTGTTGTTCTTATTCTGTTAACTCTTAAAAAAATAGATCAAATTTTATTAGTTGATGGTGTAAAGAAATAACATTCTCAGGGAAAGAAGAAACATCCACAAAAATAGTAAATAAAAATAGGAAAGGAAACATTTTTAGGAAGCAGCAAGATGGGCCTCATATAGTTCAAATGCTAAGAATATTGGGAAAGAATACTGGCAATGTGCATTGGATAAGAGTTTGAGGTTTATTTAGAAGAAAACGGGTTATCCACTGAAGGCTTTTGAGGGGGGAATTAGCCCTCTGAAAGGAGTGGCAGCATGCAAGATGAATGAGATTAGGATTGAAGGCAAAACAAGTTAGCAGAGGAGAATGTCTCCACAGGCAATATGGCTGTTCCAAAATGTGGCTCAACTATTCTTGTTCTTCCCAGATAGGGAGAGTCTGTCCCCTCCACTTTAATCTGGACATGGTAGCAATTTCAACCAATGGAATTGAAAGGATCCTGGGAAACTTCCAGGACTGGTCATAAAGACTTCACAGCTTCAGCCAGACACTCTGTGTATACTTGTCCTGCAGGAAGCTGAAAATCAAGTAGGAAATCTGGCTTGCCTAAGATCATGCTGGAGAGGCTTTGAAAGGATGATCCCATGGTCAGCACAAGCTGAGCTTCCAGGATACTGTTAACCACATAAGGGGACCATTTTGAAAGTCCAGTCAATTGTATCTTTAGATGGCTGGACCCCATTGACATCTCAATGGTGCTGCATGTAAGATTCCAAGCAAGAACTGCCCGGCTGAGCCCTTTTCAAATACCTGCCTTAAAAAAAAATCATAAGTAAAATGAAGCATTATTGTTTTGCACAACTCAATTCTGGAATAATTTTTAAAATACTGACTATAACAACCAACCAGGGAGAGAAAAACGAGTCTTGTATTAAGACGTCATCAATTAGAGTGGTAAGGAGAAAAGGGATGTAATTGAAGTGACTAGAAATTATAGCTGATCAGATATGGAAAACATGACAAAGAAAGAGATCAAAAATATTGTCACTTTATGTATAAGTATGCCAATTCCATTAATGAAATATTTCATTCATAGGATGGCCCTGTTTAATTGTTCACACACTTCAGTGAATCATTTATTTACAAATGGCTATTATAGAGTGTGCAATATGTTAGTGCGAGGCAAGCCAGCAAGACACAGAAAAAAGACACACGTGTCTTATCTACTAAGTGCTTCCAGTTCAGAAGTAGAAAAATGGACTGTAAGCTGGTGGCTTAAGTGCCAGGAGAGGGTCAGTTGAGCTGCAATGAAGACAGAGATGAGCACATGCCGGGAGGTTCAAAATCAGCAATATCACTTCTGAGATTTTTCTCCTGTGATTTTGACCCATTCCTTTTGTATCTACATCTCTCTAACTCACTAATTCATCATTCTCACCCATTTGAGCATGCTTTCCAATTTCCTAGTAAATAAATACTTTAGACTCATTTCCTAGCCCAGTACTGAGGCCCTTCTTCTGAATGTGGTTTCTGTAGTCTCCACTGACCTTTGCAGCCTGTAAAACTAAGTTGTTTATTGTCTAATACATTGTGCTCGTTATAGTCTCCAAAGCTTTGCTCTGGATGCCCCTGCCTGGAATATTCTCTCCTCTTCTCTTCTCAAAGCCCAAATAGTCAAAGTCCAGTGGAAGTCATCTCTTCCTTCTGAAGTGTTTCCCCTTTCTGAATTCCCACAACACTGTGACTACATTATTCATTGAGCTCTTATATGGTGCTAATACGTAAGGTTTATCTTCCCACCAAATGCTTTCACAGGATAAGGATCAAAACTTACATTTTAAATTCCTCTTCCCTTGGAATTATACTCTGCATCTGATTAGTATTTCATGGTGTTGATGATATTGTTGCTATTAATTTTGCTTCCCGATATTTCAAATACAGCCTAATTGTCTCAAATAGTTGAAGGTGATCCATCATTTAATATCTTGATAAATGATTTCCCTCTTATTTAAAATTTTAAAGGTCCTTTGGGACTGGATATTTTTTTTTCCAAATCTTTCATTTGTTGCTCTTTATCAGAAATTGGAAAATAGCATTATAATTCCCTATATTACATATGCCATCTGATCCTATGACTCTTGGATATTAGAAAATAGAAATTATGTTATCTGTACCTATTTTTCAAAAATTTAACTTTTTGTGGAAACCCCACAACTTAAAATAAAATTTCAAAAAACAAACATTAATTTAGCTGTAATTTTCATCTGAATCAAAACATGGAAAAGAACCTAAGTGGAATCAATGACTTAGAAGAATTTAACTGGATATGTACTGCTTAATTATGTTGCAATGTATTAAAACTAGAACTAACAGTGCAATTACCTAGTCATCAATATGTTAAGGAAAATAAGGTAGATAGGTAGAGAAACATGCATTTTCTCAAAGGTCAAGGAAATCCTGACCAATCTGTAGCAAAGGCTAAAGGTCTGGCTGTGGAAATGTTATTTAAAGCTCTCCTGGGAATCAAAAGTAATTGACCCTGATAAAGTTCATGTTGATCAAAATGTTGGTTTATTTTGTGTGTCATCTTAAAAATAATAATAAAAAAATAGACATGTTCCTTCCCACATTCCTATTCTTTATTTGCCACACAAAGAGACACAGAACAACCCAGAATGTAACTTTATTTCACTTGATATTTTTTTCATCAGTCCCAAGTTGGCTATGAAAATCTGGTGAAATAAAATGGCAGGGTGTGGTCCCTTTGCCGTTACACATTTTTCAAATTATTTTCTACAGAAGTAAACCAGCAGAAGGGAAAGGACATCACTCAAGAGCAAGAGTAAGGAAAGCCAGGTGCTTCTCTACTTTTTCTATCAATCCTATTGTGGCCTGACAGAGAGTTCTCCAAGGGTTGCTAGGGAACTTCTTTCCTGCCTTAAGTGTTTGCCGTCTCACCATGCCCCTGCTTCTGCTTCAGACACGGAGTGAAAGTTCACGTGGAGTGGTTAATATGATCCAGACATCATTGTGATGATGTCTAACCAGAGCTCAGGCCGTTTTCCCATCCATTCTTGCTGTATATTTCACAACTGCAAGCCCGTGGGAGAGGTGGAGTACAAGGGCCTTTAATTTTGTTTCCACCAAATATATTTGAATCTGTTTCTTTACTATCTATCTGGCAATCTGAAAATTTTATCTCCTTTTCCCCCTCAGGAGTAATAAGAACATTTGATGTCATATACAGTGAACAAAGCCTCTTTTTTTGAAAAAAAAAATCCTATATAAATTAATGCATTTTCAATGTTTCAAAATAGCTTTAAGTTTTCCAAAGGAGATAAGTTTTGGTTTTTTGTTCAATATGCTACTTGAATTCCATCCAATTGGATGGGGATGCTCTCAACCAGTGTTTGTCAATGATTTTGATGATCACCAACAGAGCAGGGAAATAGAAGTGTTTGGAAACAATTTAGTTGTTGATAACTTTAGGAGCCAGATTGGAATGAATCTTCATCCTTCTCTCAGCATAGAAGTAGGAGAAATGGATGAATAAAACACGGGCCAAGAAATGGAAGAGTAAGAGGATGAAGAGAAAAGAAAAGATGAGATGGAAGAAGGACTGAAGAGTAACTACATAGCTTATAACAAAACTTCCTTCCTTGGCATTGAACTACATATGTACAGTGTTAAGTTGGAAGCCACAGAGATCTGAAGGATTCATATCACTAGGGCAAAACTAGGTGCATTGAAGGTGGAATATAGATTTGCAAATATAAGCCTTTCAATTTGATTATTTGATATTAGCAAATATTGCCCCATGGATCATAGTTATGACTATTCTCATTAAATTGCTATTAATTGGGGGGAAACACCTTAGCCTCTTATGTATCACAGATAATTTAATCTCTTCTAGATTATTGAATCATTCATCCACCAGAGCAGAGAACTCAGAACTGGGGATTTCATAGTTGTTTTGCAAAGGAATAAAGATGTAATGGTTAGTTAGAGTTCTGGAAGAGAGAGAATGACCACATGGCCTCTGGAAGAGACACAGGAAAGTAAGTAGAAGGAACTATGAATGGTGTACAAGGAGTACAGGAGTACAGCTGGTTCTTAGATGAACCTGAAGTTGAATAGACAACAGATTTCATCTCCTTTATCTCATGCACACTGTGCTTGCCACACAGAGGCCTCTGGGGCCCAGGATTAAGGGGTGTGGAAGTAGGAACATTGAGTTCATCAGGAACTAGGAGATCTTGGTCAGAAGACAGGATTCTGTCAATTACACTCATTTTTATCCCCTTCTGGGTCTGAATTCCACCCATGGCTTGTGCTTGTGCAGACCACCCTGGATTCAGACAACTGCTCCATCCCACCCTTCTGCTACAGAGGCACAGAGAGCTACTCTGCAACGGACTTCCCCTTCTAACAGCCAGAAACAAGTCTGAGCGCATTTCCCTCTGAGGGGTGATTACTATGGATTCCATCCTGCAGTCACTTGTTTAGGGAAATGAAATTAATTCTAATTGAAAATTCAGAGTGTCCTGGGGAATGCCCGCCCAAGATCTGGGGCCTCCTTTATGTCTCATATGGACTTTTTAAAACTAGAAGAAGTCTATTTACTGAAGTGTTATCTCTACATTTTGCTCTTCCACCACTCCGAAGGCAGAATAACTGACCCCCCTGCCCCATTACCACCACTGGGGTTGCAGAGTAGAAACAAAAGATTTATTTTGGCCAAAGCACTAGGCTGGAATGAGACTTTTTGTCAGAAAGCTGACCTAGGCCTGTTTAGCTAGAGGAAAGGCCTGCAGATCGTGTTGTATAGATGAAATCCTGTTGCACAGATGGGAAGATTGCTAATGAAAGGGTAACACTGCATGATTCCTAGAACTGGGAAGTGGTAATGTCAGGATAAGAACCCAATTTTCTGACACCAGGTCCACTGATTCTCCATGGTAATGATAAGATACATAGATATTCCCGTGCAGCAGGGATGATGCAACTTGTCTGTGATGAAGGGACGAATGTGTTCCCTCTGGTTTGAGATTTTGTGTGTGTGTGTGTGTGTGTGTGTGTGTGTGTCTGTATGACACTTAAGCACTGAGCCACATCCTCAGCCCTTTTTAAATTTTTATTTATTTTGAGACATAGTCTCACTAGGTTGCTTACAGCCTCACTAAGGCTGGTTTTGAACCTGCCATACTCATGCCTCAGCCTCCCAAGCCATTGGGATTACAGTCTGGTTTGATTTTCTATGTGATGTCATCTGTGAGTTTTGCTGTCTCTTAGTTGTCTCCTAACAAAATGATGGAGGTAGAGTCAAGAAGAAGTGGCTTCCCCAGAGGCCTTGTTACACCCACATTTTCTTTAGCTCTTATTTATTTTCTTGCAACACAAGCCCAGGCACATGACATCACTGCATGCAATAACAGGGGAAAGGATGGAACCAAAGTTGTAAAGCTAGGAACCAAGACGCAACTGGAATTTCTGGACGCAACTGAAATTTCTTGTACACCAGACAAGGTTTTTCATCTACTTCCTTCTCACTGTAGTTTGTTCTGTTTTACTTTTTCCCCCATGATTAAGTGTATAAGAGCTAATGAGGGAAAGAGTAAAAAGCCTCTAAGCTTTTCCATACAATTCCAGTCTTCTCTATCATAGCAAATCACTTTTTAATGGTTGATCATTCTAATAAAATTCACCTTTTAATTCTGATTTCATGTTAGGATAAGGGATTAAAGCTAAGGAAAAACAGCTTTTCCCATGAAGAGGTCATAGCATAGAAATGTTGGAAGTATATAAATAGATAAAGCCAAATGAACAAATAAAGCAATATGGCAAGGGCCCTAGTGGAAGTCACATGAAGCACAGAGTACCTGGCTTAGAACAGGGAACCGAAGGCAAAGGCTGTGATGTCCTGAAAGAGAAGCTAGGTAAGCAACCAGCAGTTAGTTTTTCAGGAAAGCTGAAAAAGCCAGTGGATAAAGGCATTGCAATGTGAAGTTTTCAAAGTATGCCTTCCCTGTGATAAGAGTATGGGATTTGAGTCATAAAGCAGCAAGAGCTATGCAGAAACTAGGATTTTTCAGGGACTAATTAGCATGCTCACCTTCCCAACAGACTGTACACTGTGAGTGAAATTCAGGTCACAGAGACATAGGAGTATTTGAGACAATAATAATTAAATGCAATAACACACACACACACACACACACACAAATATGAATCCCTCACTTGTTCTAAGATTGACCTGCAATTTTCACCTCATTTTATAGATAAGAATACTGAGGTACAGGAAGATAAAGTGACTCATCTAAAGTAAACCATGGAGTTTTTTTTATCATTTATTTTTAAGTTGTAGTTGGACACAATATCTTTATTTTACCTATTTATTTTTATGTGGTGCTGAGGATCGAACCCAGGGCCTGGCACGTGCTAGGTGAGCACTCTACGTCTGAGCCACAACCCCAGCCCTGTAAATCATGAAGTTTTGATTCAGTCTTGGAATGATGGCACCAATGTCCACATCAAATAAAAATCTACATCCAACTACTATGAAAAAATATATGAGTCACATGTAGTGCTCACCATTCACAATTTTCAAACTGATAATTTTATTTCTAGACTTTTTATACATTACAGAGAAAAGTTTCAAGTGTGACATGGCATTCTTCATTTACCCTATGAAAATCACCCTACTCAGTTTGAAGTAGGATGAAACCACACTATTGCCTTACCACTTCAAGCCACCCCCTGTACAATGGCACAGATCTGCAAATGGGTGACTTGATTCTCAGGCAGGGATGAAAAAGAAAAGCTCATTTAGCTAGTGTGAAAAGAGCAACTGCTAAAGAAGGAGAAATGAATGAGATTTCTCAAGTTGCTGTTCGCTTGGCCAACCTCCAGCTCAGGATGAAGTGGGCACTTTTCTGAAGACCAGGGGTCGCTCAAACCCAATTGCTTACAACCTACAGGTAAGCCCCCCATCCCCCGGCCTTTTTAAAAAAACATGAAATCAATCACTGAATGAAATCCTTGTAAGCTAGGAGCATAAACAGTCCAACCTCATGGCTGTTTGTGATTATAGCTGGCAAAATGAAAGATTGTTCAGGTGATATTAATAGTTAAAACGACAGAAGTGGGGGGAAGAGAGCAAGTTAAGCTCATTTAGTACTTCCAGAATGAGGAAACCACTTGTGGGGAAGTCCTTGGATCTCAATGGGGATGCCCAAGCCTCTGTTCTATTTGACCTTCAAAGAGTTACCTTCATCTAGAACAGGTGTTGATGAGTGGAAGTGAAAACCCGACTCTGCCTGGTATTTCTCTGCAAAAGAGGAAATGAAATGTCCCTTGGCTTAGTTTACTCTCTGATTCAGTGAGATTTCCTCCATTGAGCATAAAGTACTGCTGAGAATATCTCCTGGAGAAGAGAGCATCTCCTTTCTAAGAGCAAAACCTACTGAATATTAGAAGAAAGCCATTTGTAGCAGCCCTCCCAGGTAGAAATTTCCGAGGTGTGCTTCTGGAGCAGGGCTCGGCAAACTATAGAGCAAGGGCCCCATGCAGCCCTGGCTATGATGGAGATGATCCATCAACATCAAGAATGGATTTTATGTTTTGTAACTTATTAGAAAATAATCAAAAGAAGAATGATATTTTATTCCAAATTTCAGCATGAATAAATAGAGTTTTGGGGGGACTTTGCCATGCTCATTCGCTTATATATTATCTACAATTCTTTTGTAATACAATGGCAGTGGACAGTTGTTAGAGAGGCTGCAACTCTATAAATTTTTCTTCAATTTTTTTTGTAGTTGTAAATTAACAGAATGCCTTTATTTTATTTATTTTTATAAGTGCTAAGATTTGAACCCAGTGCCTTGCACATGGTATGCAAGTGCTCTGCCACTGAGCTACAACCCTGACCCTAAATTATTTATTATTTAGCCCTTTATAGAAAAAGTTTGTTAATTTCTGATTTAGAGCACTAAGAAACAAATCGAGTGAGAATAACTTCATTTCCTAAAACTTCAGCCCATCGGAAGTTGAACACTTCTCAAAGTTCTTTGCAGAAATCCAGTTTAATTTGCATGGGCCTTTGGGAAATCAAAGAGAACCACAGATTTCTGGTGAGTATGATTGAAACAAACTGAAAACTGGCTGGAATAAATTTACCAGGTTTGGCACACTGCATTAAGTCAAATTAAATTCACCATTGTGCTGCCAAATCACTCCTAATTACTGTACTGAACGATATGAAATCACAGTTTTTGTAGATCAAAAATAATTAAATGTTGGCAATTTCATATGGCTCATTATTCCATAAGATGGAATCTATACGTTTGTTTTCATATCCATCTTCTAGCCCGGGGTAATGAAGCATGCCTGTAATCTTAGAGACTTGGAGGGCTGAGGAAAGAGGGGCACAAGTTCAAGGCAAGCCTCAACAATTTAGGAAGACCCTGTCTCAAAATAAAACTTTAGAAAGTTCTGGGTATGTAACTTTGTGGTGGATAGCTTCTGGGTTCATTCCCCCCCGCCCCCCCCACCCAAAAAAAATCATAGTTTCATCAGCTTTCTTCTATCAGGCACTGTACCTGATTTTGCTTAATTTTCCAGTGTTCAACATAACAAATATATAGTTGACAAACTAGTAATCAAACAGTATTATTAAATTAAATTACAATAATTAAATTATAATTAAAACTATCATTATAAATTATAATTAAAACTATCATAAATTATAATTAAAACTATTATAATTAAATTATTATTATTATCAAAGTTCCTTATAAATGTTCTATATTAGAATAATATTACAAAACATTTGTAGCATTAGAATAATGTTACAAAAAAGAATAGTGACACTTCAAGAAATATAATGCTATGGGATCCTTAGAGTTTTGTATGTCTTGTATGGTGGCACAGGGGACATAATAGGTTACTCATGAGGGAACAGAATTTCAATTTCTGCTTTTGCATTGTATAGCCACTAGTACATCTAGGCTTAGAACACTACAATTATTGTGGATTTACACTATTTCAAGCAGAATATTTTCCTCTTTTCAGTGAAAGAAAAACAAAACATTACATCAAGAATCCAAGATGTGTGTGCATGTATGAAATATATATATATAAATATAAATATATATATATATAAAATACATAGCACACATATGATACATAATACACATATACATATATGAGAATCCATACTCATAGTGTATACACACAATAGCTGTGTATAGAAGTTACATGTAGTAAATTCTTTAGGTTAAGCCACATTTACAATTTCCATAAAATAATTACTATTATAAACTTTGATTAAAGCAGTCTTCAGGTACAAAGGAAAAACATTTTCTCATTTTTTGACTTTTTTTTTCTAATTTATATGTTCACTGATCTTAACCCTATGAAAGCAAAAGACATGCCTAACTAGCTGACTACTCATTAATCCTGCAGCATCACTCCTGGGTTACAAACATATGCATACTGAATGTGGACTCAAAGAGAGAACGAGAATCTGCAGGAGATCAGATGACAGGAGCAACCCTGAATTCTAACCACAGATCCAGATCTTTTTGAGCAGTTCAGAATATAATACCTCATGTTCAGCCCAAATCAGAAGAAACATTTTAATAAAAATGAAGTGTGAGATTAGGAAGAAAATAGGTTCAACCTTACAGGAAGCCTCAAAAACATTAAAAAAAAAAAAATCTTCAAGACCAGGAGCTGTGGTGGTTTTCCATTTTACATGAAATAGAAACTTCATACTCACTCCCTTGGGTAACTTTATTTAGTATTTTTAAGGTAACTGTATTTGTTTCCTATGGCTGTTTTTACAAATTACTGCAAATTAGTTACTTAAAACAGCAGAATTTTATTCTCTGCCTGTTCTGGAATCCAGATGTTTGAAATCAGGGCTTTATCAGGGCCACAATCCCCTCAGGGGCTCCCAGGAGGATCCATTCCCTCCCATTCTGCTTTTGGTGGCTGTCAACATTGCTTGGCTTGTAGCTGCATCCCTCTCTGCTTGGTCTTCCTATTATCTACCCCTCTGTGTATCGTTTTCCAATCTCTCTACTTCTTTCTTTTTTTAATTAATTAATTTTTTAAATTAGGTATATATGACAGCAGAATGCATTTTGGTTCATTGTACACAATTACAGCACAACTTTATATTCTATGGTTGTACACGATGTAGCATTGCACCATAAGTGCAGTCATAAATGTACCTAGGGTAATGATGTCCATCTCATTCCACCATCTTTTCTGCCCATATGCACCCTCCCTTCCCTCCCTCTCCTTTGCCCAATCAAAGTTTCTCTATTTTTCCCATGCCTCCCTCTCCCTATTATGGATCAGCATCCACTTATCAGAGAGAACATTCCGCCTTTGGGTTTCTGGGATTGTCTAACTTCACTTAGCATAATATTTTCCAACTCCATCCATTTATCTGCAAATGCCATAATTTTATTCTCTTCTAATGCTGAGTAATATTCCATTTTGTATATATACCACAGTTTCTTTATCCATTCATTTATTGAAGGGCATCTAGGTTGGTTCCACAGTTTAGCTATTGTGAATTGAGCTGCTATGAACATTGATATGGCTGTGTTACTATAGTATGCTAATTTTAAGTCCTTTGGGTATAGACCAAGGCGTGAAATAGCTGGGTCAAATGGTGGTTCTGTTTCAAGTTTTCTAAGTAATCTCCATACTGCTTTCCACATTGGTGACACCAATTTGCAGTCCTACCAGCAATGTATGAGTGTGCCTTTCCCCCCACATCCTTGCCAACATTTATTGTTGTCTGTATTCTTGATGAGTGCCATTTTGACGGGTGTGAGATGAAACCTTAGAGTAGTTTTGATTTGCATTTCTCTAATTACTAGAGATGTTGAAAATTTTTTCATATATTTGTTGATGGTATGTATATCTTTTTCTGAGAAGTGTCTATAGAGCACTAATCTCCAGGATATATAAAGAACTCAAAAAACTTAACACCAAAAAAAATGAACAACCCAATCAATAAATGGGTTAAGGAGCTAAACTGACACTTCTCTAATTCTTTCTTATAAAGACTTGAAATGACACTTAGTGTTTACCCAGACACTACTGGATAAGCTCCTCTTTCATGATCCTTAATTCAATTCCATCTTTTTTCCCACACAATATTAACATTCACTCTTTTGCTGTATAAGGTGAATCACAGATTCTACCTGATAGGAAGTTAATATATCTTGTAGGACCATAATTTCCACTTGTTCACAGTAATAACATCATATTAAAATGTACCTTAAAGAATTGCTTGTAAAATTTCTGAAAAATAAAAAAGGAAATAAGGCCAAAATACCCTTGACCTTAGTGCTAATTATATTATTTTACTGTAATGATGGTCTTCTCCAAAAGAGTCATTTTCTTGGGAGGAGAGGAGGTTAATTATGTATTAGTAAATAGATATGCCACGTAACATGTAGAAAAGAGCAACCTCTAAGAGGACACATCACCAAAGCTGTGATCAAAAAATGAAGAAAGAAAGCTGAATGAATTACCAAAGAAATTACCATTTCTGTTATTAATTTTTCAATGTTCTTTTTTAACCCACAAGAAAGATCCAGTAAAGACCTTTTATTTGATTAAAAACAGACTCTAATAAAAGTGGGTTAGGATCACAATGATAACCTATATTCAAGAACATGAATAAAAGGTGCCCTTGAAGGAAGGCTCACATGTGTTCACATTTGATACTGGGAAATAACTTTGTTGGGGAGTGATTGCTACCAGCTGTGAGCATGTACACCACACAATAATACCTCATCCGTGCAGCCACTTGGAAAATTTCTTCCTTGCTTTCTCTCTCTGTCCTTCTCCCATGAGTTTCATAAAATATTGCCAAATTTTTCTCCTCTCACTGAATATTGACTTTTCCAAATCCTTGTAAATAAATAGAAAGAAACTTCCACCTTGAAAGGACAGAAACAAGAAACACTGTTTACTTGTTTCACCAGAAGTATAAGATTGGCAAGATCTTTCCTTATAGACCAGTGTAAAACAAATTATACTGTTTTTCCAATTGCACTGATGAGCTTTTTATCTTCATGACCTGAAACCACCACTAAAGTATAAAATAAACTGTTTGAAATAAGAGGTGCATGGACCTCAATAAAGCATCATTAACCTATAAAGTCTTACCATGGAAGTAATCTGAAATGTCACTCTGCTCATCCTCCTGAATCTCAGGCATGGTGACTTCTAGATCATCCCTGGCATGGTAATTCCCTTCCAGAATGTCCGCTGCATCCTTAAGTAGAGAAAGTTTACAAAGTTCTTGGTTCACAATATTTTTTTCTTTTAAATATTAAATATTTCAGTAGAATGATTGTTTAAATAAAATACTCACCATTTAATTTTTTTTAAAAAAGACATTAAATGGAAATCATTGCCTTAATGCATTTGTAGGCAAATTTAAAAATGTCTACATGATCAGTGTGGACATCACTGCCTTTTTAAAAAAAATTCCTGATGCAGCTAAATGAAAAATAATAAAATAAATAGGATTTGGGCAAATCATGTATTATGTTTAAAATAAAACCAGAACAATAACTACAGAATGCTTTGCTGCTGAAAATAAACCAAGCAACAAATAGTGAATGCATTGAGACAGAAGGTGAGTAAACTCCCTGCTTGCCCCTCACTTCTCTGTACCACTCAGGTTAAACTGATGCCCATGGCATTTATAATCCCTACATCTGTCTTCACACTCAACACCTTGCATTTTAATCGGATTCCCCTCCCCCAACCCTTTCTTCATCTCAATATAAACATTGTGAGTATGGGCTATATCACCTCATATTATTAAAATCTTAAAACATCACAAAGTAAGATTTGTCTTAAGTAATAAACACTTGTGGAATGAAAGAATGAGAAAAATGACGTCACAGAAAGATGGTAAACTAGACTCACACTCAAGCACTCTTGTTTTAGTCACCATCTGAGACTCATAAATCCATTCCTTGTTCCCAATGTCCACCTAGTCTCATGTCCCATGAGTAATCTAATTGTGAGAGGTATTGCTTATTGATTGAGCAAGTATTCTGGGATGGCTTTTTACACCTATAATCTCTGTAGCAACTTTACCTCTAGAGCAGTTAAGGGTCACTCTCCTCATTTTAGGAATGAGAAATAGACACTTCTGCTCCTAAGGAGTTTTTTTTTTTTTTCAATCTTAAGCACAGTTGTATATTCCTTCAAGTTGCTGTTCTTTCCATCATACCACCTGCCCTGTTTTTCTAAAAAGCTTCTAGGGCTTCGCCAGTGAAAACTTTGATGAAATCTGTTGTAATCATATTTGTCATGAAGATCAGCAAAGTTCCAAAGTTCAGTCTCTTGCAGAGGCTTAGAGCTTGATAAGGTGGCTGTCTTAGTCTTCTGTTGTAACAGAACACCTGAGGTTGGATAATTTATAAAGAATTGAGGCTTATTTCACTTGTGACTCAGGAGGATGGGAAGTAGCAGGCTTCTGGTGAGGGTCTTGCACCGTGTCAACTCATGGTGGAAAGCAGAAGACACAGTGGCAAATAGCAGAGGAGCATATGCAAGAGAGGTACTGTGTTTGCTAACAACCCACTCTCAATAAGAGGGAGAGCTTCTGCAAGCCCAAGTTAAACATCAGGGTAGAGACCTCATGACCTAATTGCCTCTTACAGATCCCACCATATTTTGACATGGCTGCACTGGGAATCAAATTTCAACATAAGTTTTGGTGGGGACAAATCTCAACAATGATATTCTCCAAGAAAGATTTCGAGTATCCTAGGCATGGGACCTCCAGTGTCCAAAAGTGCATGGGGAGCCAGAGGGCTTCCTGATTCCAAGCCCCAATAGTGACAGAATGGAGAACCCATTAGTGATGATCAGCATGGATCAAGAATGGAGAGGCCTTCTAGAATATTCTACTCTGTATCCAAGCATACATGACTTTGCAAAACTCTCGAGGAAAAGATAAAAATAACAGAGACCAAATTTCTGGGTAGGAGCGCTGGTCTCGGTCACGGACTCGCCATGGCGCGGCGGCTCTCCCGGGAGCAGGGCATCACCCAGCGCGGGAGCGCGGAGATGGTGGCCGAGTTCTTCTCGTTCGGCATCAACAGCATCCTGTATCAGCGCGGCATTTACCCCTCGGAGACCTTGCCCCGGGTGCAGAAGTACGGCCTCACCCTGCTGGTGACCACCGACCCCGAGCTCATCAAGTACCTCAGCAGCGTGGTGGATGGAGCAGCTGAAAGTGACTGGCCACCAAACTGTCAGCGTGTCTCTTTTAAGCAGCATTATGCCCCAGATTGGCTGTACAAGGGCTCAGTTCACAAGCTGGTGGTGGGCATCTCGAACATGGAATGTGGGGAGGTCCTTGAAAGGTGGCAATTCGATACTGAGTGTGACAAGACTGCAAAAGACGACAGTGCTCCCAGAGAGAAGTCTCAGAAAGCCATCCAGGATGGCGACAGTGACGTTTCTGCCGCTGTTGGAAGTTTCTTGTTCATTTGATCTACTGATTTATACAAAGATTTGGTGGTACCTGAGAAATGGGGAGAGTCGGGACCGCAGTTCATTACCAATTCCGAGGAAGTCCGTCTTCGTTCATTTACTACCACCATCTACAGAGTAAACAGCATGGTGGCCTCCAAAATTCCTGTCAATGACTGAGGGGGTGAGAAGATGCTGTATTGTAATTCTCCGTGTGGTTTTTCTGAAACCAGGGCAGCTGCCGTTGATGTGTTGTTTCATGGAGGACTTTTGCTGGTGAGCCAGCCCCATTCCGGATGAACTATGTGTAACTGTTGTTTATACCTGAGTGGCCTGCCTCAGGGTTGATGTGGAGAGTGCACCCCACGTTGTTCAGAGCAGCCAGCAGATCCTGTCAGCATTGCAACATGAATTCCTTTGAACATGATCTTGTAGGTGGAAAGTGTTTTGCTACAAAGCTAATTAGTTTTCTCAATTGTTTTGGTCAAGTAATTGACTCAGAATATAGATAGATTTTAGAATATAAAATAATATAGCAAAAGAGCTCTGAACATTCAGAATCTTTGTTTAGATCCTGAAAGTAATGGAAAATGCTTTATTGGGGCCTCTGTCATTTATTATATTGTATAGTTTCCACATGGGAAAAATGCTATTTGGTATATATATCTTATGAAGCAGGGGATAATAGTGCTGTTTAATTCTTGTAATACAGAACTCTGAAACACTTTCAATGGTTTATAAAAAAAAATTTCTGGGTAGATCAACAAGAGGAGGAGGGTTCAGAATAAAATTTAGTTTGATAAATCTTTAAACAATCCATTGTATCATTTCTCACAGTCCTGGGATTCTGGGAAAATTTCATACCTGGTATCAAATGATGAGACCATCTATCATTTTAATAGTAGTGCCCATTAGTCTTCATTTTCTCTTTATGGAAAATAACAGGGGACTACTTTCTTAGTCTCTTCCTGTGGAAAAAGACACATAGTAAGCATTTTCATTTTCTATTGTTAAGATAATCACTTTTCCTAATAACTTCCAAACCTGACTGACATTCACTGTTATGGGGGTGAATATTTTTATTGTATATGGTGCTGTGTCCTCTCCTTAGATAATCTGATTCACGAATGTTTTCCAAATCCAAATATATTGGTAAAGAAAAGCACACTGAAATCTATCATGAAACATTGATCATTAAAAGCAAGATTGCCGGAATTTTTACTCCATTTCTCTTTGGTTAACAGAATTGACCCATATGCTTGGAGACCTTTTGGCAGATGTCAGGGAAAAGGCATCAGACTGATCAATACTGATTCAGCTTTAAATATGGTTGAAATCCCTTTTATTTTTGCTTAATGGAATGGTTCAGGAATGAGATTATTCCATCAAAGGAAAATTATTTTTATAAAATGGAAAATTGGCAACTTACCCATTGAAGTCTGAAAGAAACTCAGATGTCTACCTTCCCACTGGGAATGAATTCTGACAGCCAGGGAGTAAAGGGGATCTGACCGTTCAAAACAGCCACCTGTTGCCGAGCAAGAGCGGAAGAAGCCAGGGGGGACCTGTACCCCACAAAGGAAATCTGAGCAGCCTCTTTTAGAATAGAAGGAAATAGAAATGCTGCCAGCAGGGAGGTTGAGGGAGGGAAATCTGAGCAGGTTTCTTAGCTGTCTTCCACCTGAGGAAGCAGGATTGAATTGGGGAGGCCATAAAACAGGAAGGTTCCCAGCAAGTGCGGATGTGTTAAGGCACATTTGAACTATTAGAATGCCCACTGAACACTGCCTCCTCTGAAACCATTGCTGTATCTGAGGGTATAAAACCAGGCCTCACTGTTCTTCTAGAAAATTTTAATACTTAATAAAGTGATATTCTTAAAAAAAATTGTAGGAGGGGAAAAATAAAACAGAACTTTTAAGCACAGAAAAAGTTCAAGAACAAAGGAATGTGTTCTCCAAGATCCAAACTCTTATTGAGATGACAGACTTTATCTGAGACCAAACTAGGTAACAAAACATAATGCTTGCTGGTATTATTTTTTTTCTCCTCTCTCTTGTGGCTCTGTCCTCTGAAGTGCCAAGAAAAAATGAAATGTTGTAATGTAAACATTTAGAGGGAAATAAAATTGGATTCAGAAAGTGTAGGTTCGTGATTATCGTTTGAATAATGAAGAGTTTCCCATCAACTTAGGAATTTCAAGCACGTCAGATAGCTTTATCCCTATTTTATCAATCAAGAACGAAATTGAAAAATATTAAATACTTTTCCTAAGTATTTAATATTTCTAAGACACTTAGGACATTCGTCAGCAATATGTTAACTATCAACAGCATCGTCTCTCCAAAATACAGCAAAGATTTTGAAGAAAGCTAAAAGAAAACAAAAGAATGAATCTAAGAAGTTACATTACAAAACTCTCAAAACTTTCAAAGCATTTTTATTCATGTTAGTATGAAATGCTGTCAAACTCACTTCTGAGCCCAGAACCCACTAGTTATAGCCTTTTGGAACGATGTTTGGTGGATTGGGTGATAAAGGAAAGAACACCAGACATAACACAAATGACAGCTAGCCTCACCACGGGTGCACCACCATTGTACTATCTTTTGGTTGCAAATGACAGGAAAGCTCATTAAATGCATTTAAATAAAGACAATGTATTGGTTGTGACTCCATAACACCTAAGGACACCAGGAGCTCAAACATGAGACAAAAGACTCATTTTCTCTTCATTTTATGCTTTTTTTTTTTTTTAATTTTTTATTGTTGGTTGTTCAAAACATTACAAATTTCTTGACATATAGTAACTTTCATTACCTCTGCAATCACATTTTCTCTCTATTTCAATAAACACAGAAAGAAAAAGTGCTCTTCTCCTCCTCTACTCTCCCAGAAAAAGAAGTCTCAGTCATTGTTCTTAACTCTGGTTGGCTCTGGCACAGACAGGGAACAAAGTAGATAGGGAGAGAATGCCTGGATAAGGCATGATAAATATTTAGTTGAAATATATAGATTAAAGTTGCAGAACAGATGGTTTCTTTTAAAAATTTAGGGTGTTGATAAAAGGAGATAGGAATAAATGTGGAAAAGAAGGAAAATGAGAACTCTAAGTAAAGAGAAAAATCAATTTTAAAAAATGCAAAAATAAATACACTAAAGTCCAGCTAAGCATTTTTCATTACTTAGAGCTAAGCAAATTTAAATAACTCAACTCACAAATAGATAGTCCTTAAAAGCATTGTTTCCCCTACATTTAAAAAGTTTAACATTCAAGGTAGAAATTCACAAAGACAGAAATAGTATTAAAGGCAAATTGTGAGCATCTACATATTCTCAACTATATTCTGGATGTCAGAACATCATAACAATCCTATGAAGAAGAATTGAATTGTGACAATTCCCACTTTACAGTGAAGGTCAAGAGAGACACAGTGATTTCCCAGTGAGGTCAGATTATTAACTTGTAAAATTTAAAAGTGTAAGAGAATGTTGATTCCAACTTATAGTATTATTCTCAAAAATTTTCCTTTCAAATTCAGTTAAGCATTACAATATACTGCATACAATAATTTAACTATATTGCCATTTAATACTACTTTTTCAAAACAAAATTAGACTTAAATGGGATAAGTTTTGGAAACCTTAATTCTAAAGCAATTTTTGTATATGATCACACACTTTGATGATATATTCAGTATGAGAGCTTGCCATCGATTCTATCACATACACTATTTTTGCTCAGCTATTTTGCTTTTGATGTTATTGAACTTCTACCATGTACAAGGCATTGTGCAACACACTCAGGGTTTCAGGTTTGCAATCTACTCTTCCATCCTTGGGTTTATCTGACATGCAATCCTTATTCAAAGTTTAATTTTCAAAACACATCTGTGAATTGTTCTGAAATACCTATTCCTAAATGATAAAATAATAATAATCATGTTTTTATAACTACTGAATGGGAAAGAAGAGAATTAGTAGCAGTAACAAAGAATTTATTTTTTGTACCAGATAAAATACTGGATGACAAAATATGTTAACACTTCAAGTTGTCAAATATCCATCCATGCATTACTCACTAGAGATTGGCAGGCATTTTTATTGGGCATTATTAAACAATTCTCTGAATTTTTATGTTCATGGTTAAGTGTCTAATCATACGATACAGAAAACAAAAACAGCAGAAATATTTCACAAAGATCTTTTATAAAACTGAAGAACATTTTTATATGGCTTTATAATAAATTCTTCTTAACATGGTAATTTTTATGTTTTCTTTTCTTTTGGGCTCTTCTGAAACTGATTTATGGAAAATGTCTTTACAGGCATTAAATCCATTATTAAAATAAGAAATCAGATAGATCAGAGATAAATACTAACTTGTAAAAATACGAATGGCAAAAACAGTTTCTGTAACTTGAGCATTTAAGAAGTATGCTGCTCATGACAGTTGGTGTGTTTGAGGAGATGCAGAGAGAGTAATTGCACTGACTTATTTTACTCTAAATTCCCTTCAACTTTCTTCTTTCTGTCCCTGAAATCTGAGTTATAATTTTTTTCAACAGTGATTTTTTTAATTAACACCTTCATTGTTTTTCTCAGGTCTCTGTTTTCACAATTATAGTGTATCTAAGTTTTATAATCAATCCTCCAGGAGTCTAGCGGTTCAAAAAAATTATTTTTGTTTCATTGAAAAGTTTAACTCCAGGAATAAACTTCACACTGGAGAAAGCAAAATGGCATAGGCTTCCTGTGAATCAATGTTGAATATTCTGAATGTATCTACTCTGAAAATAGAAGGCAGCAAAAAGGAATCTGGACTCCAGACTCAGAATGCCTGGGTTCAAATTCCATCATATTATTTAATAGCTGTATGACCTTAGAATTTTAACGTTTCAAATTCTTAAGAGTCTTAACCAGATGCCAGCCTTGTGAATACCCTATGCCTCACATATTCCACTGAACACAATGCCTAGTACAGTGGGAAAGTTCCATTAATTTTGAATATTATCAAGACTCTTATTAATATCAATAACTATAAAATATCTATTAAGTATCTAGGGCTGGGCTTGTAGCTCAGTAGTAGAGCACTTGCCTAGCATGTGTGAGGCACTGGGTTCTATCCTCAGCATCACAGAAAAAAATAAATGAATAAAATGAATAAAGGTTTATTAACAACTAAAAAAATTAAAAATAACCTATATCAGAAGTTTTGAGAAGATTGTGTACATCTAAAAAAAAAATTGCATAGAATTTCCACAGTGGAAAATGGATTGTTGGAGAGTAGAACTAAACAACCAAAACACAGCAAGGGTAAGGCAACAGGAAAGAACAACTCTTCCATCAAGGCTGGAACATAAAACAGTTGCTCTAGCAGTGTTGGAAAAGACCTCTTCCTCCCAGCCTGGGTTAGGTTGCCCTTCTGTGTGCACACAAGGAAACCTTATTTTTCCTCTATGCATAATAGATGCACTGAAAAGACCTGAGGCTTGGGAAAGAGGTTAAAATTCTGTTCTTGTTATTTACTTGTGTACAACTTTGGGGAAACACACACACACACACATTCATGTGCATTGATTCTTAACTTTTGTGTTACACACCTTTTTATCACTGTGATCAATATACTTTCCAAGAACAGTATAGCAAGAGAAATATTTATTTTGGCTCATAGTTTCAGAGTTTAGTCCATGGTCTGTTGGCTCCAAGGTAGAAGCATCATGATGGTGGAAGGGCATGGTGGATAAAAGTTAGTCTGGTCATGTCAACCACAGGAGGGAGGGAGGGAGGGAGGGAGGGAGGGAGGGAGGGAGAGAGAGAGAGAGAGAGAGAGAGAGATGGATGTGAGGCGGGGGGAGGAAGGGGCTGGAGCCAGATAGCCTCACCAAGGCTATATCCTCTAGTAACCTACTTTCCCTACTTTCTCCAGCCATGGCCCACCTACCTACAGTTTTCACCATCTCCCAGGAGTCTATTTAAATTATTAAACAATCAAATGGATTCATCCACTGATAAGGTCAAAGCCCTCATGATCCATTGATTTCACAAAAGCCACACTTCTGAACACTTCTGAACACTTTGGCAAACATTCTAGATCCAAACCATAGAAATTTTTGACAGATATAGTAGGAAAGAGACTATTTTGCACAGTTATTGCCATGATTCAAAATAATCAGAGATTCAATAGCAACAAAACTTTGTCATCACAAATGAAGGGTAACTGAACTACCAGAAGCAACTGCAAAAAAAGCTATAAATTACAAGAAGCAGATGGACTGCTAGGAGTTTTCAAAGAACACAAAATTGGGGCTCAACACAAATATTAACTAGATTTCTGAGCAGAGAGAATTTTAATTTACCTCTAAATTAGGCTCATGTCTCCTATTTTCCTTGCTGCGTTGTTATTTAACAAAATAACTATATATTGTAAGATTCCTCATCTTAAAATCCATAGAAGGTAAATTAAAAACTCAGTCAAAAAGAAGCATCGTGAGAATACAAATATTTATTTAATTGAATTTATAGCTTTAAGAAGTTCATTCATTTTTTCAGAATAATTTTTCCATAAATGTATAAAATATGCTATTTACCAGTCCTTGATAAATTATCCAAATTGTGTGATGTTAGATAGGTTATATAGTGATGAATAAATTTGACGTTAACCAAATATCACAAGAAATAAAAAACATAATGCGAAAATATAGAGTTCTGCAGGAATTTTACATTAACCAACTATTCTAAGAAATATACATTATGCAAAGTATCAAACAGTAATAATATTTTAATGAAGCATGATTAAAATTGTAATTTAAATAAGGTTTGTGAAAGTGTCAGCTTCATTAGCTTTGGATCAGCTGTTCTTCTTCCTGGACAGTTATTAGCATCACATGTTGCATACCATATTTAGATCGCTTAATGTAGGCGAACTAAATGTACATGATTTCATTTGGTTCTCACTGTGAACATTAAATAAGTCATTATTCTACACATTTTTAAAATGAAGTTTTCAGATTCAATATCTGATGCAAAGTCACCAATTAGTAAATTGTAATTTCACAGATACAATTCAGGACCTACAAATTTGTGCACGCCTCTACTTTTTTTTTTTTAAAGCAATACAATCTTTATTGATTACATTTGCCTTTTTTTGTTTGTTTTGGTTTTGGTACCAGGAATTGAATTCAGGGGCACTCAACCACTGAGCCAATCCCCAGCCCTATTTTGTATTTTATTTACATAAAGGGTTTCACTTAGCTGCTTAGTGTCTTGCCATTGCTGAGTCTGGCTTCGAATTCTCAATCCTCCTGAGTCTTCTACTTTTGATATACTAATTGCATCTTTTTATAGACTCTGACTTACTGTAGTCAGAATGGTAATGTAAGATTTTTCTAAAATAAAATACTCTTATTTGACCAAAAAAATAAAGTACATTCATTGATCAAATTTTTGATGCACAGCCATTTCTATGAGTATAGATTAACTGATTAGAAATCCATATTATCTCTCTCATGAAAGTTATGCCCACAGTATATCCTCACGTTCCACACTGACTTTCTTCAGGATGGAACAAAAGCTGTAAAAATACTTGTAAATCACCTGAGTGCCGAGATGTTTTATATAGATTGTTACCTCTTTTCCTTCCTATTTTCAATTATATTTCCTATCCTGATTCTACAACATTCTTTATGGAATAGACAATTTTTGCAAAGCACACAGATTGGTTTTCTTAGAATATTTTTTTTTCATTTAGGCTCATAGCTGATGGATTTGATTCATATTCAGTTAAATTAAATAAAGACTATAAAGTTAAGTGGAAATTTTTGGCTTAGGGACCACCATGCTTGCATTTTATTTATCTGTTGGGAAAAGAGGTGTGTGGATACACTGAAACAGAATCTGCTAGTCATGAGCTTTCTTATATATGGACTGCAAACTGTATGATTAATTGAGAAAACAGCATCATTTAATGTGGCAGCTCTATTAAGGGAAGGTTAATTAAGAACATGTCTACACTTTGTTAAAGTGTATTAAAAGCTGCCATAATTTGAGGGAATAGATCATTCTTCTATGGTATAAATATACTTCAACGTACTTGATTTATACAAAAATGAAAATTTCTGGTCATATTAAATTAATCTTTTATACCTTATCAGCAAAAATGAAGGAAACAGCTGCTAGGATCAGAAGGCATCCTAGAAACTTGCCTTATATTTTCCTTTTTATTTTACTCAGCTTTTTCACCACTGTGTCCAAAAGACCCAACAAAAGCAACATGGGAGGAGGAAATGTTATTTTGGCTTGTAGTTTCAGAGGTCTCATTTCCTAGCTCCAGGCCCAAGGTGATGTGTCACATCATGGCAGAATGACATGGTGGAGGAGAGCAGCTCAGGACACAACTCTAGGCAGCAGAGAGAGCTCCACTAATCAGGGGCAAAATGGAAACCGCAAAGTTATATCCCCAGTGAGCCACCTCCTCCAGCCACACCCCACCTGCCTGAAGTTATCACCTGGTTAATTCATTCTCAGTGGCTTACTCCACTGATGAGGTTACATCTCTTATAATCTAATCATTTCACCTCTGAAAATTCTTGTGTTGTCTCACAGGTGAGTTTGGCTGACACTTCATACCTTAACCATAACATTTTTCTTTGGACATTGACCTGCTTGCATGTCAGTGGTTGAGTAGCTCAATTAGAGAAATGGTTTGTTTTCTATGCCTGTTTTTATTTTTTGTTTCACATCCTCTTTCATAATATTTCCCAATGCTCACGCAAAGAAACAGGATTTTCTCCACTGAATTCAAAAGCCTGAGCGTGAGTCCTCCCAGTTGCCATGCTATCGACTGGTGTCAAAGCTTATAAGCCAGTGTACCACTAGACCCCCACCTTTGAGAACACTATTGATCAAACACCAATTCCATTTTATATTTATGCACATTTACAATCTATTTCAGTAAATCCTCAAGTTTCATTTATTTTCAGCAATGGAGAGATAACTTTCATGTTGAGGAAAAGTTCAGCAGTAGAGATTTCCTTCTTTAGCCATGAAGAATTTGTAGAGGTACAGGGTAGAAAATGTCTTGGTCTCTCAAAAAAGGACCAAGTAACACTAAAACTGAGTATAATTGTTGGTATTATTCCTCAGGAAACTTTGATTTCAAGTATATTCTTATTTTCTTGCCTGAAATGGAGAATCCTTTCATCAAACTGGCATTCAAATATGTTCCTTACAATCATAATCTGTAGATAATAAAATGAGTGAAAAGTCAGAATTCCCTAAAATTGCTCATGGGTCACGCAGATCAAAGCCTTTTGTTTTGATGTGAATAAGCTCTATTCATTCAGCTTTTGCAGAATTGACTAACTTGTTTGTTAGTTACTGTTGTGTGCAAGAGCTGACATTACTTCCTCAACATTTACCCCACTTGAGCAGACTGAAAAATATCTTTATTCCTGATATATATATATATATATATATATATATATATATATATATATATATAAAATGAGCATGTTTAGTGGTCCTTAAATAAATCTTTTCATTTACCTGAATGAAGAAGAAAGCAAACTGATAAATATCAAGTACCAATAAAATGTTAGGAGCAAAGCTAAGCCTTTTTTTTTTTTTTCTTTTTCATACTGTGTCTTTTCTAGAATAAAGCATTGTTTAAAGACATAGTGGGAAAAAGAACCTGAGCAATAAAAATTTTAGAAAGTATCAAATAAACATTCTCACTAAAAAGAACATAACTATTTAGTTTAGTACAGCAGCAAAGGCCTAAAACATAAAGTTCTTCAAGGACGAGAACTCTCAGATGGCATAGAGGAGAAGGAAGAAGGATTATCCAGTAAAAGAGAATATTTTTCAGCAAAGATCAAATAACACACAAGAAAATTCTCAGTGCTCCTTCTCCCTCCCTCTTGCTCACTTTGTCTTGAGAGTTAGCTTTTTATTATTTGAATTATAGTGTCAAGAAAGAAATCAGCTGAAAGCCAAAGAATTGAATAATAAAATCACAAATTATTTGTGTAATCTATAGTTCTGGTTTAAAGAATAATATCATTACAAAAAAATCAGTTACTAGGGAGTTGCTTAAATAAATTGAGACGGGGTGTAACAGTTAACTCAAACATCTTCAACCAAGCAGGTGAACAACAACAAAAAAAAGACTTTGGTTATTAGGAGACATATGGAATGAGGGAATTAGTGTAAGTGATAGTAAATGCATAAATTAAGGGATAAGTCTTCTACAGAAGATACAGGACTCGGTTTTACCAAGAAATAGGAATGTTACCTATTTTCTGTTTTCTTTTCCTTTTCTCACTGAGGATCCCTTCCTTTGGGACTGATGAGAAAGGTCAGTATAGAGCAGGAAAGGCAAATTCTAGGATGTAGCATGTACAGACAGTGAGACAGAGGTGCTTGGGACCAGAAAAAAGCAAGAGACCTGGGCTCAGAGATTGCCGGAGGTTTTATAAACGGAAGTCTGGGAGTAAGATATGTTTATGGAAGCTTTCCCTTTCATCAAGCTAAGATGTAGTACCACAGAAAAGATGCACCCATAAATCCTAAGTGTTATTCTTATTGCAATTTTTTTTTTGAATGACAAACAAATGTTTATCAAACCGGGTTTGGCACTGTTCTCCACACAAAAGACACAGTCATGAGCAAAGCTTGTGTCTTCATATTTTATTGTATGAATGAGAAAGAGATGTTTCACAGGTAAATAGATAATTAGAGGATGGTGGTCAAGCATGGGAAAAAACCAAACAGGGAACGCAGGCGGAGCTAAGGAGGTAGGAGTTAGAAGGTGTAAGGGAGAGATTGACTCTGGTATTTGGGGACAGATTCCAATCCCAGGGACCTCCTTTTTGCTTTATGTCCCTGTATTTGGGTAAGTGGACACGAAAGCCTGGTTCTGGCTCCTTTGGCATAAGCTCTACAGTCCCCTGGGAGTCCTTGTGCAGCCCACCTTCTGATCACCATACGAGCCAAGCCAGTCACCTTTCCTGCTCTCTCAGGCCACTCTGGGGCCTACCTGAGAGCTTGAGTATTTAAAAATATATATTAGAGGATTAAGAGCAGATCCCCCACAAGGAAAAAAAGTAATATTAAAAAAATAATGAACAGAAGCTGGGTACGGTGGTGCACACCTGTAATCCCCAGCAGTTCAGAAGGCTGAGGCAGGAGGATCATGAGTTCAAAGCCAACCTCAGCAAAAAAGCGAGACACTAGGCAACTCAGTGAGACCCTCTCTCTAAATAAAATACAAAATGGGGCTGGAGATGTGGCTCAGTGGCTTAGAGCCCCTGAGTTCCATTCCTGGTACACCAAAATAATAATAATAATAATAAAATAATAATAATAATAATAATAATAATAATAATAATAATAATAAAAAGAACCTAATGACTCAAAGAATATCAAGCCTAACATGCATGGAATTAGAATCCCAAAAAATAAGGAGAAAATATTAAGGGAGACAAATAATATGTCAATGAGAACCATGAGCATAAATCACCTAAATTTGGTAAAAAACAAATGCAGAGATCCCAGAATCTCAGAGAACCTGAGGTAGGACATACTAAGAAAATCAAAATGAGATAGCTTACTGTCAAACTTCTGAAAACCCAGGAGAAAGAAAAATTTTAGAACAATAAAAAACAAATAGAGTAAGACATTAGATGCAGGGAATAATGATAAGAATACCAGGTAATATGCAAGAAGCCATGAAAATTCATAGAAACAAAGCAACATTTTAAAGTGCTGAAGGGAAAAAAATTCTTTATCTAGTGAAAATATTGTTTAAAAGTGAGATAAAAATATTTTCAGATAAGTGATAGCTAAGAGAACTATCACAAATAGACCCATAACATGATAAAGATCAAAGGAAGTTCTTAGATAAATAAAATTAATACATGTACAAAGGAGAATAATGAATGACATGAGGAAAATAAGAATTGTAAAAGCTTGAATAAATATAAAATTATACATACATACACATTTTTAAATTTCTTAATTTCTGTAAAAAAAAACAATTGACAATATGAGCAAATAAACATTGGACCAAAGATTTGAACTGACACTTCACCAAGGACATATACAAGTGGCTAATTAATCACATGACGAATGCTCATTATTAATATTTTCCAAATTCAAAAGAAAGCCATAATTCATTATCACTAAATAGCCGCAATAGTGGCTAAAATTATAAAGTCTGACAATTTCAAGTGTTGGTTAATATTTGAGTAGTTGAAATATTTATACATTCCTACTAATCATCTATAATGTTTCAGTGGATTGGAAAAACTGTTTGATATTAACTACATCTCTACTAAAACCTAGTATTTTCACTTGGATGGTTAGCTGAAAGAAATGAAAATATATGAGCACAAAGAGACGCGTACATTGATGTTCATGTAAGCTGGATTTACACATGAGCCAAATGGAAACAGCCCAGAAGTTTAAACAGACGTGTCCTACAGACACACGAGGAAGAGCACTCTCTAATGAAAGGAATGGACCACTGACAACAAACAGAAGTGAACTCTGAAAACTCTTCTGAGCAAAAGAAGTTAGAAACAAAGAAGCATATGTGCATGAACTCACTTAGATGAAGTTTAAGAGCAGGCGGAGATAAACCTTGGTGGTGGAAGTCAGAAGAGCTGCTGCCTTCAGATGGAGTGCAACCTCGCTGGAGATGGGCCTGGGAAAACCTCCTGAGGTGAGGTTAAAAAGCCTGTACTTTTACATCAGTTTGTTTATACCATGTGACCAGCAATCGTAAAACCTCATAGCTTAAAGCAGCATTCACATTGGTGCACTGGTTTTCTCCTCTGGACAAGCCTGGCTGATGCTTTAGATCTTTCTGAGTACATAGTCATTTGGAGGCTGATGGCCTCACCTCTTTCATAGGTCTGGGTGTCTGCAGGCTCTGAACCTGAACTGAGATACGTTGACTCTCTTCCATGTGGCTTCCCATCCTATGACAGGCCACCTCACCTAATTCACATGTCATTCTCTGAATTCCAGGTGCATCAAGTGGTAATGCATAAGTGTTTTTCTGTTCTTTGCCGATGTCATGTTTGTGACTGTCCCACTGGCAAAGCAATTCAATCTGGCCAAGCCCAGGGTTCAAGAGCAGAAAAAGAGATCTCATCTTTATTTTTTTTTTCTTTGGGTACTAGGGATTGAATTTAGGGGCACTCAACCACTGAGCCACATCCCCAGCCCTAATTTATATTTTATTTAGAGACAGGGTCACACTGAGTTGCTTAGTGCCTCACCATTGCTGAGGTTAACTTTGAACCCAGGATCCTCCTATCTCAGCCTCCTGAGCCCCTGGGATTACAGGCATGTGCCACTGTGCCCGGCAGAGATCCCATCTTTTTAAGGAATAAAAAAGTACACAGGAATGAAAAGAACTTACAGTTGTTCTTTCAAACTCCAATCTTGATTAAAATATTACTTGTGTGGGTGTATACATGTTGTTCAAATATATACTTTCAGTGCATTTTTTGATATGTAAGCTTGATGTAAAAACTCTAAAATTAATAAAAGAATACATATGTAACTTGAGGTGAAAGCATCAATATATTTTATGACTTATCACTTAGCATGCTTTTTGTAGTGAGAAATAGAAAAATCTGACCCAAGCAGATTTAAATTCTAAAGAAGAATCATTACTTTTTAAAAGAAAAGACCATTTGCAGTTGCAGGTGTGGTCTGATCAAGGTTCCAGGACCATTCTTCTGCAGGTCCCCCTTCTTTGCTATCTGTCTGTCTGAGTAATAGTTTTCCCAGACTGACATGTTTCATGCTACCAAAAGGGATATAGGCATCTTAGCTCTTACATCTGAATATTGTCCAGAAAAGAAAAAAAAAATGTAAATTTTCTTCATCAACCAAAAAAACAAAAGTCAAGTGTTTCACTCTGATGGGACCCAATTTAGATGGTAAGGCTAGACAGTTAGTGAAATAGGACTGAGTTGCATGCTCCTCGATGAGCCATTCATTGTGGCAAGGAGGAGAGGACATGAGTAAGACAATGTCAAGTAGGACCTAACACTAAAGGTAGAAGTAAGCTAATTCTTTCCTAACCTCATGGCAGTGACAGAGTGTTCGAGGGGTAGAAGAGATGCTGGAGAGGAGCCAAATTAACAAAGGAGATGATTTGGGGGTGGGTGGTGATAAATGAGAAAAAAATAATCCAAGTCGAATAAATCAAGTAAAAAACTCACAGAAAAACAAAGGTGCTTTTTTTTTTTTGAGTTGGGTGCAATTCTCACTCAGCATTGGGGGGTGGGGTGTGCTGGGGATGTAGCTCAGTGGTGGAGCACATGTGGTTCAATCCTCAGCATTGCAGAGGGGGAGCAAAAGAAAGAGAGAAAAAGTGAAGGTCAGTAAGTTTACTTTTAATCCCAGGAAATATGATTTAACAGGGTAAAATACAAAAAGATCGACGTGGTGTATAAGCTGTTATTTTTATTGGTATTTGTGACACCCAAGTGTAACTCTCCAGCTGAGGCTGTCTTCATCCCCTTGCACCTGCCTTGCACCTGTTTGTTTTGCTGTTACTATGGAGATGTTCCAAGGGGAGCATCTGGACTTTGGATTATACTCGCCTGGGGGACGACGCTAACTTGGTTTACTCTCAACCTGTTGGTTTTATTACTGTCCAGTATTTCACATAGACTACTGCTGCAGTGGAACTACTGTGAGATCTGGAGAGACACGCTAGGATTTTAGAAATCTGCTTAGTGAAGAGAACGGACAATGTTCTTCTCCCAAATAATTAATTTTAACTTGTGACTCCTTGAGGGAAAATCAGCTGGCAGCGTGTGTTGATGCTCCCACTCTCTCTGGTGTATGTCTGAGCTTCTACCAGTTGATAATCATCTTTGGGGGTTTAATATTTGCTGCTTGAGAATTGCAACTACTTATGGAAGAATTATTCTAAGCCTTAGCAACTTTATATACTTCCTAGTAGGGGAATTTAAAGACTGAGTAAGCAGAATAGGAGGGATAGCAAGAGCTAAGTCTGTCCTGAGCATTTCCAGAAAAAGGGCAGCAGCACAATGGGAATCCCTTTAGCCAAGATAAACACCATCTGCCTTATAATCCTGTAGAGGCCCCACCTGGGCCTTATCTCAGCAGTTTCAGTAAGTGCAGCAGAGTTTGTATAATGGAGCATTGTTACTTTATCTTAGAAGGACACAAAGACATCAAGGAATTGGGAAGGAGTTGTCTATTTGGAACCCACGTCTTGTCTTGAACATCCACTGTGCCACTTCCTGCTCCTGAGACCCCAGACAAGTCATTTAGTCTCATTAAGCCACCATTTTCTCATAAAACACAATCTTTGAAGCAGAGAAAAATCTAAAGTATTCCTTAAGCATGTACTTTAATGTCCAACCACATGACAGACATTGACTGATGCCAAAGATGAAAAGACAGAGTTCCTACCTTTACCTTTATGGGCTTTGCGAAGTCATTGAGGAGGCAAATCAGGTAGTTACATAAGCAAAAGGATGAGCAATACAAAAGCTGACATCAAATTTGCAACCTGGCCAGAGCTGTGAGAGGTAGAATCTGTGAGTCAAGCAGGGCTTCATGGGGGAGAAGCTCATGTTTTCAAAATGTTGGTGAGATTTGGAGGAGTGTCAGTCTTCCGTCAACTCTAGGAAATAGATAATCTGCCAGTAGAAGCAACTAGAGCTGCCTGGTCTCCCTCTGACATGCTCCTGAAAAGCATCGGGAAGCTGGAAATGGCGAGTATGGCAACTGGATTGGATGGGTCAATTATGAAGCAGATTTGACTCACCAATTCCATGCAAGCCATGCATGGGTTTTGCAGCCATAACTATTCAGAGCACAGCCTACTCCACCATCCAAGGGAGGAGTACCAAGGGATCTAGTCATTTAGATGGACAACATGGCACCATTGAATGGATTAATCTTTGTCTCAGGGAGAATACAAATCCTGAGGAGCAGAGCTGCTCCTGGCCAGGCAGAGTCAGAACCTCAGCCATTCCCAAATCTGGTCCTCCCATGGTCAATGGTTCCTCTAAGGTTCAGATTTCAAAGGGAAGTTTCACCATAAACAAAAGTAATTCTTTTTGCTTCTGGTAATGAAAGGCTTGGCATTGTCTGGGTTTTATTCCTCATCAGTAAAATGAAGACATTGAACTACAGTGTCACTATAAACACCCGCTTCCACTTCCCCACCACATTTTAATTATTTCCCATGTCCTTTTGAACATTTTCTCCTAAATTAATTATTGGCCATTATTAAGACAACCCTTGATTGATGAGCAAATGAGAATCAAATAATTAGAAAAATGAAAGAAGTCACAAAAAAGAGGACAAATAATTAATGGAGCATGCAGCCTCATGCATAGGGACTTGGAGGTAACACTCAGGGAGTTCTGAAATCTCTTGTGAAAACATGCAAGCCCAGGAGACAATGCTGTCCTCCTGCAAGTCAGCTGACTGCTGAAGTGGTGCATCACCTTGAGGGGCACATGGTAAAAAAAAAAAAAAAAAAGTGAAATAAAATCAATAGTAATTACATTGGATGAACCAAGGGACTCAGATCTTTGTGTATAGCTCTTCACTAGATAATATCTCTGTCTTCTTTCACTGCTCAAAATAGCTCCCGTCTGCCAAGTACTTTCAACTCCTCAGAAGAAAAGCACTTAAATAAAATATGAGGTGTCACTTTGAGTGGTGAGCTTTGACCTCCAGTCCCAGGGAGTCTGGATTGAAACTCAGGGAACTGGAAACTCATTTGTTTTGCTCCGCAGTTCCTCTCTGGTCATCCGATTTGCTGCTAATCTTGATAGTGTAGATCTGAAAGTGAATCTTTCTTATTTTTACCCAAGAGTCAAAATATGGTTCTTTCAGGATTAAAGCAAGGCACTCTCACCATTGAACCATTCCAGAGAAAAAAACAAGCTGCGACCTGTGAAATGTGCAGCGGATCTTCCTCTCTCTGCTCCCCGCTAGGAATCATTGTGCTCTATCAGAGGCCATTTCCTTTCCCCAGGAGCAGCTCCACTCTTATCTGAGATCTTGATCTTATCCAAACACTCTTACAATAAACCAGACAGCCTGATGTTTGATACCATTAGCCTCTGACCTCCGAAGAACTTCCTTAGAAGGGAGCTCATAATCCAACAGCCTGGATGAAACTTGGTCATCCAGAGACAACACCAAAGCTGAAGGACAGGGGTGGTTTGATTAACTAAAAAGCAAGAAGTTTCTCTATTCAGTAGGGCTGTTGAGGGAAAGAAGAAAGAAACAATGGGAGCCTTTTGAAAAGTCATGCTGTTAAATATTTCCAGTCCAATTCAGCCAAAACTGGCATCCCAACAGGTCTTCTTTGAGGTCTAAAGAGTCAAGGACTACAAGTATATTTTAAAATGACAATGAAAAAAAATTAAATATGTACCCAAACCCCTTAGTAATATGACATTCACATATTTGACTAAGCACAAAGAATTCTCTGTAACATTTAATACTCCATTTTCAAATGTAAAAAGACATTGGGAAAAGTTGTTTAGATTTCTCCATATCAAACACATTGCAAGACTACATCCAGGTTAGAGAATTTGTTTTGAGCTAACACTACTGCTCTCTTGGTGTTTTCTGTTCAGATTTTCCAAATTAAAGCATGCTTTAAATTCTTAACTAACAACTTGACACATATGTGCACACTGAAGTCAGAAAACTAAGGAAGCAAGTGGGTAAAATGAACTCATTATTACACTGTCAGGACTACTTTTTAGTTAGATTTTGTAAATCAGTAGAAGATGCAGAAAATAGAATTAGCTGCAGCTAAAACCTTAGCACCATATGAAATTGAGTGACTTTTATCACTTTCCGCAGTAATTATCACAACTGGAACAAGCTGAGAATTGGTGAATTTTATTTTGTTTGGGGGTTGACCTTGCTATTTATTTTACATTATTCTATAGCCCAAGCATAAAAAATATCTATATTTTTGTCACTCTTTCTCTTATTACAAGAATTTCTTTAGAACAAAAGGATTTTGTTAACAATCAAAATATATTACAAAGCTTGATAGAAGCACTGTTCTTCCCAAATAATATATTAAGAAAAAAAAAAACTCAACCTCTTTAGCCATCATGGAAATGGAAATAAAAACTACACTGAGGATCCATTTCACCTGAATCCAAATGGCTATTATCAAAAACCCAAAAATAATGAGTTCTAGCGAGGGTATGTACAAAAAAGAAAGGCTTAGACACTGTTGGTGGGGACACAACTGATGCAGTGCCTTTGGAAAATAGTATGGAGGTTCCCAAGAAGCTCAAAATAGAACTACCATGTAATCCATCCTCACCACTCCTGGGTGCATAGCTGATGGAAATGAAGACAGCATACTTCACACCCGCATGTACTGCAGCAGTATGCACAGTGGCTAAGGGATGGACCTGTCCTTGGTGCCTATTAACAGATGAAGGGATAAAGAATATATGGTGTATATGGTATAACACAATGGAGTATCACCCAGCTGTGAGGAAGGATGACGTCATGCCATGTGTGGGAAAATGGATAGAACTGAAGGTCTTCGTGTTAATTGAAATAAGCCACACACACACACACACACACACACACACACAAATAAACCAGATTCATTCTATCTCATATGAGGAAAAGAGGGGGCACTACCTGAAGTAGAGAGGGACTTCAAATGACAGGGAATGTGACTGGGAGGAGGGAAGAGAGGAGGAGATAAGGAGGGCTGGAAGGAAAGGTGGACAAGAACAAGGCATGTATGTAAACATCTCCCTGACACCCAGTACTCTGCACAACTAATAGTGTTAATAATAATAATTGAAAACATGATCTTCCTTACTTAGGGAGGAAAAAAAAGCTTCCAAAAAGCACTGTTCTAGAAACCACATTTCACACACAGGTATTGGGTATCCTGGGCTGACTAGGACAGGTATTGGTGATTTTTAATTTAAAAGCCACTCCAAAAGTAGTGAGCACAAGATTGGTTTCCACAAGAGGTGCAAGAGGGGAGAAGCACTACACAAATGAACACATCTACTAATGTCAAAAAATTAAAATAATAACCAAATATAAACTAAGTAAAACAGAATTTAGAATATTTAAAGGGAATTAACAAGATAACCCCAAATTTCAAAAAACTTCATCAACTCTATGAAGGGCTATGAACATGAACGACTATTTAAAACCACAGGGAAATTCTAGCACAAACTGAAAAGAAATATTATGGAGCCCAAGGAAAGTAAGAATTTGTTCTGACTGAAAAATTCTAGAATATGATCCTCACAGAGTACTACTCCATTATTGTAAGCTCTGTTTCTTTAACCCTTAAAAGACTTTCTAAATTTAAAAAAAAAAGTAAATTTGTATTCGTTGAATAGTTATTTGTGAAAAAGCCAATCTTATTCCCAGTGTCTCTCCTAAGAGCTACATAAAAAAAGCTTGTGAAAGGTAAGCTTTATGTTCCTCATTTTACAACTAAGAAAATTAAAGCTAAAGTCACAAGTCACTAAGTAAAAGTATTTAATATATAATCCCAGGTCTACTTGGTCTTGGATTTGAGTTTACTGCCCCCTGACCTAATTTCCTACTTAAACACAAACCCACACACAAATAATCACAGTGGAATAGCATTGAGTGCTGACAGAACCAAGAAAAAGGGACTTAAGAGGACACTGTGAAAATACCCAGGATAAAATAGTTAGCTTTCTAACTTCTGAGAGAGTGAGTCCTTTATGTCAAATATTTTAATATCAAATATTATTTAATGTAAAATATATCTATTTATATGACAAGAAAATCCCATAGTCCAGAATACTTAAAATCAAAAAAGAAAGAAAGCAAGCTAGCTAACTATGCTTGGCAAATAGTATTCCCTTTACTACCACAAAGCTCTCAAGCTAAATATGGAAAAGGGGCTGTCTTTCCCTCCAAGCCACTCTTCCAGAAACAGCACAGAAATGTATTCTACAGAACTCCTCTCATGATCCCCAGTTACATAGGGGTGGAATTTGTAGTGGTATCATCCTTAAAATACAGTGAATGGGACATAATCCACCAGGGGCTCTCCTTAGAGATAAGGGAAACCATTGTTTTGAGGGCAGCTGGATCAAGGGTCACAGAGGGTCCAAGGGGGAGAAATGAAGGGCTTCTGGGGCTTTGAGGAAAGGGAGAATGGAAATGATTTACACAAATTCATAAACTAAACAAAATGTCATCATCAGCAGCAAAGTAAATATAATGGGATAGCTCCCTCCTCCTGCCTCTACTTGTTCTGGGTTACATTTCTGTGACTCTCTCCCCTCGTAAATATAGTTAAATACATATTGATCAAGTTTTTTTTTAAATTTATTGATTTTTATTGTTTCTCTTATAAAACAAAGATATCAATACTCCCACCCATGATTAAACGAGATGACTTACATAAAATGTTGGCAAAGGAAGAATTCACCAATGGTAGTAGTTATTCTTGGAATGACTTGTTTCTTTTAATTGCTATTATTAACACAATGTATAAAGCAATTACATCAAGATTAGCCCTTTGGCCTTTTGTGAATCTAATTTCTTCAAATGTAGATTACTGTTCTGTTTTCTTGTGGTTCCTAGCTAGCCCTTGGTGGAAAATAAGTTTCTTAAGAGCTTTCGTATTTTTTAAATTAATTCAATGTGACCTTTTAAACACATTCTAAATTATCTGTGAAAATTTCCATCCTTTTCTATCCAGTCCCTGCTCATATTTCATCTTCTCCTAAACCCTTTAGCTGATAAAGTCCTCTGGTGCCTATTCACCTCCCCCTCATCACCCTCTGACTTCCCCCTCTCTTTTCCCACGTTGGTTTCCGCAGTCACTTCAGCACCTTTGACCACTGACAGCCAGCTAATCACTGTCTATTTCTTTGCTGACGGCCAGCTGGCCTTTTGGGGAACTTCACGTCACGGTGACATTGAGTCCTTTAGATGTTCACAAGTCAATCTGGAAACTCGGATCCTAAATTGAAAACATATTTCAGCAGAAATGAGATGCAGGGTTTCCTGCACATGTAGGGATAGTTGGAACTCTACATGGTGGTGTCATTATAGGGAAAAGGGAAAACAGATGAAGGGATCCCTTCTCTCCCAGGCCATGACCCCAACCCTTCCTTTGGAGGGTTTCCAATTGATTATTTTCCCCTCTTTCTGATCCTAAGTCGTTTTAGCCTAGACCATTTTGGGGTGGAATAATGAGGAAAACTAATAGGATATGGAGAAACTGTCTCATTAAAGGATAGAGAGAGGAAGTGTATTTTAAAGACCTCTTTTTTCCATGTCCTGGCCGTAATCTTTACATACAGCAATCAGAGTGCCCACCTTCTCCTGAAATTCTGTGCTTTTCAAAGAGCCAATACTTGCTCCCAGGAATTGAGAAGTGCAAGATAGTGCTTACTCTTGTGTTCCCTTAGAATTAAGATTTATGGAATCCTTCATCTGGGAGTGTTATGTGCTGGAATGATTTCCCTTCTATATGTATTTTAGCCTAATCCCTCTACTTTTAAGAGTATTTGCTATTTTCAGCTTCCCTTATCATAAAGTTATCATAAAGAACAAAGAAAAAGTGTGATTACTAAAAATAAGACAGATTTCAAATCAGTACTGAAATAACTGAGAGAATATTCATCTCTTCCATTGAACCTCCCGGATGATTCTTTAGAAATCGATTCCTGACTTGTATAACACATAGCTTTTCAGTGCTCATTAATAATTATTGAGCTGATTCTATGTTTGGGAAATGCTCCTTGATGTTTTTATCATTCAGGGTATGATAATTGCTATTAAAACAGAGTTACTAAAGAAGAGTGATTCAGAATAAAACTTGATTTCCCAATCACCAGAATCTAAGATTCCCCTCCTTGTGGTCATTTGGGGACTATGGTGAAAGCTGTGATATCATCTTCAGGACAAAGCCTCTGCACTTGCTATGACCAGCATCATTTCCCTCGTCAGGAGGCAGAGTGGAAACTTCAGACTAAAATGTTTTTCTTAAGCAAGTGAAGAGGAACACAACTACAGCTCCATTACCGAAGTAAAAGAGATAAGAGATTTTTGTAAACAGCTGGCTGTTTACATAACAGCAGTTCACATGCTATTATCTGATTCTATATTCTGGAACAGTCTTATGAAAAAGTATTGAGATACATATGCCTGCAAACGCCAACCAGAATGTCTGAAACACAAGAATATAAGAAATTCAAAATATTATCTGTAGTTTCTTGTTATTATTGTTCCTAAAAGCATGTGATGGCTATGAACAGATGATATTATATAAAATGATTGATATTATATAAAATATGGTTGAGATGGGATTCTTAGATATTTTTGTTATTGCTATTGTTAATCTTTAAAATGGAAAGACTATGATGTTAAGATTACAAGTAATTTTCTGTTTATCAGGAAGCAAAAGCACATCTATAATGGAGATATTTCCCATAGCTTTATGTTGGATGGAATAGCAATGGAATAGATGTGATGAGAATCATGTTGTATCTCTGTGGACTGCTTTCTTTACAGAAGTCATTATTTGCTATAAATGGCATTACATAATCCCATGTCTTCCTTTTTTTTTTTTTTTTTTTTTTGCTATTCACAAGGAAATGGGTATGTATGTACAGGCCTGAGAGTTTTTTTTGTCCCACATCCCTGTTTTTTACTTTACTGAATAACAATGATCTTTGTCTTAATTAAAATTGTTAATGCCTTGTACTATCTGAATAAGTTTATTCTATCCTATGTTATTTGCAATTCAAGGTATTAAGTAAGTTAATGTCTTAAGGTATGATTCTGGCTGCCAGCAAAGAAGGAGACCTAAGGGCAAGAATGGCATCTCCTAAAGCACATGAAATAGGCTTGGAGACCTAAGGGCAAGAATGGCATCTCCTAAAGCACATGAAATAGGCCTGAATTAAAAATGATCATAGTATCTCAGTCTCTGGCAACTGTGATGGGGACAACTCCAAACATTTTTCCTGATTTTGGTTTTAACCCAAAAGTGAACCAGTAGAAAGAGCATGAGTAGAAGTAAATAGTACATGGCAAACAAATATTTCCTTTTTCTTTTTTCTTGTTTATTTTGCAGTGCTGGGGATTGAACCCAGAGCCTTGACACATGCTAGTCAAGTCCTCTAATACTGAGCTACATCCCCAATCTGCAAAAAAGTATGTCAATAATGCCTTAAATCTACGTAATGGCTTATTCTTTAAAAATCCCATGTATTGAATTAATTAATGTGATTGATTGATTCAATAAATGTTATTGCACAGCTATGTACTAAACCCCTATCTTGTATGCCAAGGACAAAATAGTATAAAAGATAGACATAAGTCTTCACCAGACTGGTAAAGCCAAGTTTTAAATAATACTAACAAATACATTAAATGTTTACAATTTTGGATAAATCCTAGAAAGGAAATAAACATAGTGGCACTATAAAGAATAACTAGGGAAAAGGTTTACTTTAGAAACAGTTGAAGTCATATCATTTAACAATATATGCCATATTTTTTTTTTATCCATTCATCTATTGAAGAGAATCTAGGTTGGTAAGATGGGATTATGTGCCTTGACTAATGTTACACAAGTAGCTACTGGGCAGAGACAGAACTAGACTCAAGCTCCAATCCACAAAGCAGAAAAATATGAATTTTCATGTCTGTATTTAATGATTTGGAAAGTTGCAAGACTTTTGATATCTTTAAATTAGATGAAAAGAAAACTGTATCCTTTGGTTCTACGCTTTGATGAAGTGGGCCTTTGAAGTTTGGATGAAGACCGAATGTCCCTCTCTCTCTTCCAGGGAACTAGCAGCAAGCAGACTTGTTGGCAGAATGAACCTGACGAGATATCAACTGCTAATGACAGTTTTAGCCATCGCTGCCCATAGCTCTCAGGACTAGCTGGAATAGCACTAGTATAATTGTAGAAGTTTCATTCTCTGTTCAGCACAGCTGTGACTCCAAAGCTACACCTCTGAAATGTCAGGCATGCTCTTAGGAGACCAGGCAGCAAGTATCTGGTAACCCTCCATGGTCCCTGGAAAAGACCCTGGTTCTGAAGAACATCCCACAACTGCTCATGCAACATAAACCGCTCAGTTGTCCAAATTATTTCTCCAAGTTTTTTTGGATATTTAATTAAGACATGGTGAGAAGAAAAGTGAAAATTTTCAGTTTCACCTTTCATGGCTTCAGTTCCTGCATCTTGCTTTCCAAGCACCCTTGAACAGAATGCCCAACGTAAGTTTTACCTCCACCATGAAGTTTCCTAATCCTTGACTCAAAGGATCTGTTCCTCTCCTCAATTCTCACATGGCTCAATTTCCTCTTCTTACCATGAACACTAGAGGAGTTGGGGAGACAACCCCTGCTAACAGTAATTGAGCCTGGTCTGTTCCTACATAATTTTTACAAAACTCATCTTCAGAGAACATTTTCAAGGTCAGTATTACAAGGATAATCATCAAGCTACTATTTATTGAGCATTTACCATGCAGTTCTAAAAATTTACTGGCCTCTTTGTTTATGAACATCACTGCCCAGTCCTGAAAAATGTGTTTTATTCTCCCCAAGAGTCTGAGGCTTCAGGGTCACTGCTGACCCATACATTAACACATACGATGCCTTTGTGCAAACTAGAAGAAGAGTGATGGTTAATTTTTTGTGTTAACTTGACTGGGTTAAGGGATGCCCCGGTAGCTGGGAAAGCACTGTTTTTGGATCTATCTGTGAGGGTCTCTCCAGAAGAGAAGAGCATTTGAATCAACCGAAGAGTAAAGAAGATTCATCCTCACCATTGTGGGTGAACATCATCTAATCTGCTGAAGATTCAGAAATTTTGGTCTCAGACTTTGGACAATGGAGTTCTCACAGGGCCCACATTAGTTCCCATGAGAGCGGGTGGTTATTATTTTGAAGATTTTTAGGCTCTGAGATGTAGGCCAGCACCCTCCCTCCTCACCCTAATTCTTAGGCCTTCAGTCTCAGACTGGGAGTTACATCATCAGTTCCCTTGGTCCTCAATCCTTTGGGCTCAAGCGGAATTGCACCATTAGTTTTTCTGAGTCTCCAACTTGTTAGATGGCATATCGTGGGACTCCTTACCCTCCATTTTTCCATAACCAAATTTCAACAAAAATAAACTCTCTTTTCCTCAGATTCAAGGGTCAGGTTTAGGCTTTTATATAATAACAACCCTCTCATGGGGACTGGCCTTGTGAGAACTGCTTTAATCCCTTCTGGGGACAGCACCCCCCATGACCTAACTACTTTCCATTAGACTCCACTTTTGAAAAAATCCCAATATCCCAACGTTACCACTCTGCAAACCCTAGCTTCTAGCACACAAAATTTTGGGAAGCATACTCAATCCATATCCAAACCATAGCAGGAGTCTTACTCATATGTAATTTACTGACTTTCTCTAGAATAAGTTAAAGCTTTGTGGGATATTGGGATAAAATAAATATATTTTGCATGGGAGAAGAAAAATAAAAGTTTTGGATGCCAGAGATAGAATGCTATGGTCTAAATATTTGTGTCAATCCCCCTCAAAAAAAAAAAAAAATCATATTTTAAAAGTTAATCACCAACGTGATGGTTTCAGCATATGGGGTCTTTGAGAGGTCAAGAAGTCAAGAGTCCTCATGGAGTAAGTGACTTTAGGACATAGGCACAGAGTTGGCCACCCTCCCATCCAGATGGGTGCACAGTGAGACGGTGTCATCTATGTACCAAGAAACCAGTCTCCACCAGACACTGAATCATAAGGTGCCTTGATTTTAGACTGAGCTTCTGTAACTGAAAAATAAATTTCTGTTGTTTATAATCCATGTAGTCTATATAGTTTTAGCCCAAAAAGTTTTAGATAAGGTCCCTTCAGGTAGACGTAATCCAAAAATGTCTCTATGCTAATAAGAGAAATAAATGTCTTCTTTCAAGTAGAAACAGCTCTATGCCACTGAAGCAGCTTAAACAGCAGAGTAGGGACTGGATTTCAAATCCTACTCATTTTGGGGCCTGACACCCTTGGGCAGTGAACATCCTGTAAAAGCAGACTCACCAACTCTGTGGTCTTACAGGAATATGATGTACCAAAACTTGAACTCAAATCTGTGTGATTTGGAGCTTGTGATCATAGGAAAAAGGCACCATGTCCTCTGATGTGATAGATTTCCATGTGTACAGGGTTCATTTCTTGAATGCAACTTAAAAGGCTGGCAGGTCAAGAATTATATCCAGTAAGTCTCAGAACCACAGTATATAATTTTGTAGCACAAAGCAACTCTGAACGCAACTTTTGCTGAATTGGTGTTCAGAGTAGGACTTCAAAGCCCATTCCACAAGTCTCCAGGGGGCTGGGTATAAGTGGCCAAACAGCCACTTCTCCCTAGCACCTGTGTATACCTCTTCTTTCTTCCTCCAGTGCTGTACCAGTGCCAATGTCCTTTTGTCCTTTGGATTGAGCTCTCCCCATTAGGCGTAAAAGTTGGTACAATCAGTCTGTGGCCTCAGCATAGTCATCTGCAATTGGACCTTCAGTGTTAACTGACCCTCCTTCAACATCTTAAGTCAAACCTCCAGAGGAGAAAATCCCCAGAATTCATGAGACAAACCATGAAACACATCCCAGATGTCTGAGTCTCACTCTTGAAGTTTACCGACCTTTCCCAGACTTCAGACACCTACTCCCTGTGTTCCTTCTGCTTTCCTGAACTCATCCAGAGCTCCCACCCTTTAACTTGGAGATTTCTCCCTTGGAGAACAGAGTGGAAGCTGGCCATAATCACTCCTCCTACTCAGCAGGCTGGAAAACCTGCCAGAGACTTTTAAAGATACAGCACTGCAAATTCCTTCTGCAATCACGACCAACTTGGCAGCTCAGACTTTGAGAAAGGTAGGAAAGAAGTTTAGAGATCCCCTGGCCCAGACCCTGTTACCTCAATGAGGACACAGTAGGCCAGAAGGTCAGAGAGGTACTGCCATCTCCTGATACCACTGCCACATTCCTTCCAAACTTTTCTCCCAACCTGAAGCTCAGTCCCCAGGCAACATATTATTTTGTTCATTTACATCCTTCTTACCTGCAAAGAAACTTTTTTCTTTAACGTCTCATTTTATTTTAGCCTTGAATCTATCTTGAATCTATGCTCTGATTTTTCTTTAAATAATATAGTTAAACATTTCTTTTAAAAGAAAGGAATTTTTAAAACAACAGATATACCTTGGGACTGAAGTCTTGAAATTCGGGGGTGGGGGGGAGGGAAGGGGATGGGTGGAGAAGAAGAGAGGTGGAATGTATAATATACAAAAGTGGAAACCTTAGAAATGCCCAGACAAGACAGATGGCCTTCCTTTACAACTTTTTAAAATTTGCTCTAGATCTACTAAGTCTGACTGCCCTCCTGACCCCAATCTCAGGATGGCCTGGGCATTGCCCAAAGGCAAGTACAGAGGGGGCTACAGCTGAGGGTGGGGATGCAAACACTGATGCCCCTAAGTGCAGTTTTGTGGTTCAAGGAGGTCTGCAGACAGGAGACGTGTTTGTTTTGTTTCAGGACTGGGAGTCTTGCACCCCTCCGCCTACTTCAGCCCCAAGTGACTCAGCAGACTCTTCCAGCCAGGCGCAGCCTAAATACTGCCCATTTGGCAAAGATAGGGGGTGTTCCCCCAATTGCTCAGTGACCTGGCTGCACTGAAAGGAACAGCCAGGGTCCCCTCCCTGGTCGCCTGGGGAACAAAGCAGGGCACACAGCAGCCTGTGGGCGTCATTGCCTCTGCAACAAGGCTCCCCGGCTTGGACCCTTCCCCTTGGCCATGCACTCCGCCCTCCTACAAAACGCAGTGCTGGCTGGTCAATCTGTTTTCTCCTGGGGAACCCCAATCACAAACAAGGCCATGTGCTCGAGGTACACGGGATCCCTTCATCCGCCCCAGTGACGCAGCTACAGCTGAGGCGGGGTGGGCGCGCAGCTGTGTGAGGCCACACAGCAGCACACTCAGGGTCTGGGTGGGGTGGCAGGTGGACCCCGACTGGAAAGAGGCCACCAACATTCACTCTCAAGAAAGAGTAATCTTTGCTGGCGGTTGATTCAGCCCACAAACATTTGCCAGACACAGGGATGGTACCAGAGAAATTGGTTCAACAAAGGACGTGGGGATGGGAGGTAAAGAGGCCTCTCCTACCAGCAGGCTGAAAAACCTGCTTTTAAAGATACCCTCAGCTGTCCTCTGCAGCTTCACTGTCTAGAAAAGAAGGTGTTTTGGAAAGACAAAACAGCCAGAGAAGGATGGGGACTATCACGCAAGGTGATGAACCCTGGCTCTTAAGTTTGATTTTAAGAGAACACTTTATTCTGGCCCTTCAACAACACCACATGTACATGTGGGAGTTCACTCAAGTGGGACCTTTTATTTGGGAAATCTTTCTCCACTCTGCATAATTAGAAATGTTCCTTCCAGAAGCAGCTCAGGCTTGATTTCTTATGTGCAGTCTTCCTGACTTCCTTCACTGCGCGGTTGGGACAGTAGGTGCCCCTCCTCTGTATTTCTCACTTATTCCCCTTGTCACTGCACATACACTCTGTTCAATGTTCCAGTCTTTGGCTCCTGGTAGCCTAGGACTCCTTGGGAGCAGAGGGCTTCCACTCATCTATCTCAGCCATCCTTTCTCTAGCAGTGCCTCATGCATAATACCCAATCTTTAAATAGCCGTCAATATGCATCAGTGTCTGTGGGAAACACCCTCAAGGTGACCCAGAGTGAGTCATGACCTGCTCTCATCCACTCCCCTTGGGTCATGTGGAACCTGTCATTTACTTCTGACCAACAGAATAGGCCAAAGATAATAGATGTCACCTCTTATTATTCTGTGTGTGCCAATTGCTCTCATTCGTGAATACATTCGTATCTAAATCCTTGGTGTGAGCATTTTCTGTTATTGAAGGGTTAAAATGACCAACCATGCTTGCATATAAGTCTTGTTATATATATATATATATTTTTATCTCTATCAGTTTTTATCATGTACTTTGAGGCTATATCATTAGGTAAATAAAACTTTGTAATTATTTTATCTTCCTAGCAAAGTGATTCCTTTACCATTATGAAATCTCTCCCTGCATCTCCAGTAGTGATTTCTCTTTAAAAATCTACTTTGCTGATAGCTAAAACCAACTTTAATTTGATCAATTGTTGTCTGATACTTGTTTTGTTCTTTTACTTTCAAGCTCTCTGGGTTCTGCAATTTAAGTGTGTTTCTTATAAGCTGCAGTAAATACATTTTAATTCAATTTCATTATGTCATGAAAGACATTTTTAGTTCACTTTATGCCTAACCTAGTCAAATTACTATTTTTACCCTTTGATCAAATGAAGAACCCGTAAAAACCGTTTAAATCTTGCCAACTTCATTTTATCTTACTTTTGTAATGTATTTTGATTCTACACATGTTGTAGACCCCACAAGCCATCTGTCTTGTTTTAAAAGTGAATGTTTATATGAATTTACTCACATATTAATTATTATGTATTAACCCTTTTATTTATAATACCTTAGAGCTTTCCCTTCAATTTTACTCTGCAAAGCCTAATATTAACCAGTGCATTTACCTTCCTTACTTCTGATCAGTATCTCTCATATCCCTGTGTTATTGCTATCCAATTAGCTATAGCTTGAATTTTTAAACCCACAACTAATCATTAATATTCTTATTACTTTATATAGTCATTTGGGATTTGTATTTATGCATACATTTATGGCTTTATTCGCTTGCTATTTTTCCTATCATTTCATTTTTCTCTGTTTTTTACTCTGAAGTACCTACATTAACAGTTCTTTCAGGGTTTGCTAGAAGTAAAAGCTATTTGGCTTTCTGTAGGTGAAAATGTCTCTATTTTCCTCTCAAATTTCAGTGGTCTTTTATCTGGTAAGGGAACTTAGATTGTCTTATTTATGCTATTGTTTTGAAACATGTATTTAATTGCTGCAGTTTCTTCAGGATTCTGTTTTTATTCTTCCTGAGAACTTGGTTCTCAGACCTACTTTCGTCTGCTTGAAGGTACTCTGTCCTTTTTTTCTAACTGCTTTTAAGATATTTGTGTCAGCTGTATTTTAGTTTTACCAAGAAATGTCTAATTGTGGATTTATTCATACTGATGAACTTGAGACAAATTTGTGAAACTAGGGACTTTTCAAAAAACACTCAGCAATTATCTCTTTAAAAATTATTTTTTCTCCTCTACATATTCATTATGCCTCTGCTCCCTGAGCTCTACTTCTTCGTGTTCTTCTTTAGTAACACACACACACACACACACACACACACACACACACACTCTTATTCTACCCTTCATAGTTCTAAACATCACTTTCATGTTTTCCATCACATTATGTCTCTTTTATGATCCCTGAAAAATGTCCTTATTTCCACCTACTAGTTTACTAATTCTCTCTTTCACAGTGTCTATTCTGTTTAAGTTATCTACAATACTTATAATTAGGTTGGGTTTCCTATAGCAGAGAACACACACACACAAATATATATATATATATAGTGACCTAATAATATAAGTTTATTGTTTCTTTTACATAAAAGATATCCAGAAGTGTGTAGTTTAAGGCTAATATAACAGTTTTATGAAGTTAGAGGAAACTTATCACTGGACTTGTCACAGCATGATACTTGGAAAGTCACTAGCCATTATGCTCTGATTACTTGTCAAAGCTTGGTCACATGGCTGCACTTACATGGGAAGCTAGGAATGGTTTTGCTTATATGGTTTTTGTTATTGTTGTTGTTTTATATTTATTTTTACAGTTTGGTCCATTCTCCAGGAGTCTCATTAGGAAGAAAGAGTTAATTTAAAAAAAAAAATGGGGATGGTGATTTTTGTTCTAGAAATTTCACTTGTCTGTTTCTTGGCTGGTATTGTGCTTTTTTTTTTTCTTTCTCTCTTTTTTGAGATTTCCCTTTTCTATTTCCCTCTGTATGCCTATAATTATTTAAATGTAATGCAATTATTTTGGTTTTCTGTCCAGCAATTTTACCAGTGGAAGTGGTAATAGGGGAGCAAGGAGCTAATCCCATGCCTGCTGAGTCTCTCAGGATTGGTTACTTCCAAATGTTTGTGAAATTTTAGATTGTGGGCACATTGTCCTCAGGGTTTCATCAACTCAACCTGTGTTGGTGAGTAGATTCTTCTACTAATTCAATCACTTACCTGGGTGTAGACCTTTGTGGATTCTAAATCCAAGTCAAAGTGTCAAGCCCAACCCCTGGTGAGGCATAAGTTGAAGGTTTTCTCTGCCATCCCAGCAGATATCCAAAGTTGGTTACTCCTGTCCTCCCAACCCCCAAAGAAATTGTTGTAGTTGCTAACCCAACAACCTGACTTTTAATCTTGCTTTGTATTAACCCCTGTGGAGAGATGGGTCATACTTTATACTATTGTGAGCTCAGTGGTGCATTAAAAAGAATGTCACATTTTATCCATTATTTATATTTTTTTATTGGAAGTATTTTTAAGTATCTTATCTGTCATGATTCCTTAACTGCAAGTTGAGAGTTTTCCTTTTAAGATGATATATTATGGGCTGGGAGTGTAACTCAGTGATAGAGCACTCACTTAGCATGTCTAAGGCCCTGGGTTTAATCCCCAGCACTGCACAAAAATCAAATAAAAATAAAAGAAGTATTGACTATGTGAGCTTTTGAAATTCATATCATAAAAATTCAAACTCTATGAAAGAAACATTGTACCCTCATCAATATGCAACCATCCTGACAGCCTTAAGTTCCATTCATGGGTCTTAGTCTCCAAAGAGCTGCATCCAGTGAGGCAAGTTCTCTATTGGGCTGCAATCCAATTTTGAAGCATCTTAGGATTCCATTCCTGCCATGGCATGTTTCTCCCCCATTCTTCTCTATCCACTGGGCCAACATCTGATTGTAAATTTGGACTATGTTTTTATTTTGGCTATAAGCCTCACATTATCCTTTAGTGGAACTGGAACTTAGGTAGATAATAACAGTACATATTTTTGTTCCTCCTGTGCATAGTACAGATCTTAACTTTTAATCCAAAGAATGCTGCCTTAGTTCTTCCCGTTATCAGTTACAAAACTATGATTTGAGGAACTGGCGTTAAAACCCAGAAGGACAATCCCTCTCCAAGAATCTGAATTCTCAGCTAACACATATTAGTATTGTTCACCTTAATTTTTTAAATCACACATACACTTGTTACCTTATACCTGTCCCTTAATTTTTCTCTTTTGGCCTCTAATATTAGCTTTTGAGAAGATTAGAAGGAAAAGATCTTCTGAATGACTTATTGAGGGTATGTGTCTGTGTCAAAGTTAATGTTTTCTTCTCCACATTTCCCCCTGTGGTTTCTTACCTAAATGCATAGTATATTACTCAAAGTTTTATCCCTGTGACAAATGCTTGAGAAAAACAACTTCAGGGAAGGAAGATTTATTATTGGTTTGTGAATTCAAAGGTCTCAAAGGCTTCGTTACTTTGGGCCTGAGATGAGGTAGAACATCATGGAGAAAGTGTGTAATGGAAGAAAGCTTTTCAGTTCATGGCAGTTGAGAAGGGGGTGGGGGCAGTGCAGAGAGGGAGAGAAGCAGGGCCAGAGACAAGATATAATCCCCAAGGTTATGCCCCCAAGAACCTACTCCCTTCACTTAGGTCCCACCTCCTAAAGTGTCCTCAAATAACCCATTCAGATGTGAAACCTTCAATGGATTAACCTGTCTCTGAATATTGCTTCATTGGGAGCCAAATCTTTAACACCTGAGTCCTTGGGAGATCATCTAAAGCCAAATCATACCACAGAGTAGCATTTTTAAAACTTTTTCTTTTTCTTTCTAAAAGCTGCTGGTGCACTTCTTACAAAGATTCAATTCTAAGTAAAAAGTTTCAGTCAACTTGCAAACACCAAAGAATATTCAATTTAAAATGGAAATGTTGAGTTCATGGCTAGATTTTGTGTTTGTTTTTTTTAAAAAAATCAACCCTGAGTAACACTAATTATTAAAGCTTACAAAATACTTTGATTTTATTTCTGATAATCTTATCTTTTCAATTTCTCTCTTGCCAGAACATAGTTTATAAAAAGTCTCTCTGAACTCCAAGATGGAAGAAGATCTTTGTCAAAACATTCCAGGCAAGGAATCCTAAGAGCTTCATCTACCCTCACCAGCTTTCAGAAGAGAGAGGAGGAAATAGCAGAGAGTGCAGTAACCTTCCAAATACTGCATGACCACCACACGGCAGAGCTCCCTGTGAGGCCTGGAATACAGTTGGCCTGTGCCACAGTCTGGCTGGGCACAAATGCCGCAGTCTGGCTGGGCACACAATCACGAGCCACCACACAGCTTGTAGATTCAAACAGCAACTCTTTATTCCCGAACTCACACCAGCCATCTACAATCACGTTCTGGGGAAATCCACGTTCTCTGCCCAAATCCACGTTCTCTGCACAAATTCACCTCCACTGGGCTTCTATCTCCAAAATATACTGTCTGAATCCCGTGAGAACTCAAGGGGAACTCAGGCAGCAGGATACGCCCTATTCCCAGGAGGAATAATCTTAAACCTTAAACCTGGAACCTAAACTGGGAATGCCCTAAACACGATTATCTTAAAACGGGAACACCCTAATCTGCCTTGGTCCTTGAGCAAGGTCACCTACATTCAATGTCGCTGCAACATGTCAGCAACATGGGGTACGCTGGCAAGGAAATTGTCATACCTACTTGGCTAATGGCTCCCAGCAGGCCTGAGCCCAATCCTGTCTTCCTTCCACTTCCCCATTGTATGTAGCAGTTGTCTTAGCCTTCAATGTTCCATTTCTGTTTGAGCAAAGGGATGGTTTAGGTTGCAGATACATAGTACCAGCAAAGCAGTGATGCTTCCTGTCAGTGGCTTGGCAATTATATCTCATTACCAACTTGGTCTCATTTATTCATTCATTCATTCAATGAGAAAGAACTGTTCCACAAACTCAGAGCACAAATGTAGTCCCCAGTCATTTTTATTGTTTATACAATAACACAAAAACACAGGTGTCCTGTTGGCATAAAGGAGCTCAACATCTTCCTCTTGAGGTTTGATTGGAATTCCAAGAATTCCAAGGCCATGTATGATCCAAAAAGTGGGATCAAGCATGTTTCTAACCCCACACAGCCTGACACAGAACCTCATGCTAATGAGTTCCGGTGAAGTGGAGGCTGAAAAAATGATTAGATATAGTCCCACCAACAAAGAGGGTCATCTGCTGAAGCAGGTTTCTGAATTGACTGCCATGGCCTTTATAGAAGGATTCTACTCCTAATACCAAACCCATCCTGGGGGACTCTAGGCAAGTGTTTGCAAGGTTATGACCTTATTTGCATTCAAGTTCACTGCAACTCTAAATAAGCAAGCCAAGCTTGGAGGGGCCAGGTCATTTATTTTTGTAAAAAACATTTTTTCATTTGCCTAAATGTGGAGTGTCTACCATGTTCTAGGAAATCTATTCAGCCATAAGGTTACAATGGTCAGTAACTTAGAGAAGATCTTGTCCCTATGAAGATTATATTTAAGTCTTCAGAATTTGATGCCTTACCTCTTATCACAGGGACTTAAAATAATAGCCTGCTTTTCCCCCAAGTTTTCATAGATTTTGTTTCCAAAACCTCAAAATTCAGCAAATCTTATCACTTCCGTCTTCTCTTGTAAACCTGGATAGAGGGCTATCATCTATCCTTCTAAAGGAAGATATTTTCAAACATGTATGAGACTGTGATCTCTATTCCCATTTTGCCCACTACCATATACCAGAACTCACAGTCCTGGGAGAGATGACCTACAGTGATGCAGAAGTGCATGTCAGACTGTCTAACTCCCTTCTGCAGAGGCCACCAAAGTAACCCAGGAAACAGACATTCACCCTTCTGGAGCAGAGGGTAAAATTATCCAGAGAGATCAATACATAATTCAAAGGGGATTTCCTGATATGTTCCTACCTAAAACCCATAAATATAGTCTCTAGGAAATGAAACAAAAATATAATTTTCAAATGGAAAGGGATGAAATAATGGTTTTCCAGATTTTTAGAGCAGAGAAAACATATAAATGATAGGAGATAAATCAGGCAAATGTGTCTAATTCTGAGGAAACAAACATTTCTTAGGGAAGATGATGCCCTTGCCTCCTACTCTACAGAAACAGAATGGTTCATCTAAATTCAAAAGTTTGCAGACCCAGTTAGTAAGATGGAGTAAGGAGAAGAAACATTACAACCTTTTTAAATTTAATGAATATATATCCATTTATCTAGTTTTTTTGTATGAGTGTACTTTTCTTCCATCCTCATGAACATCTGTTGTTTCTTTATTCTTGATTATTGCCATTCTGATTGGAGTGAGATGAAATCTCATTGTGGTTTTAATTTGCATTTCTTTAATTGCTAGAGATATGGAATAGTTTTTCATATATTTGTTGATCATTTGTATTTCTTCTTCTTTGAAGTGTCTGTTCAAATCCTCATTGATTGGGTTTGTGGTTTTGTCGTTAACTTTTTTGAGTTCTTTATATATCCTGGAGATGAATACTCTGAAGTACAGGTAGCAAAGATTTTCTCCCATTCTGTAGGCTCTCTCTTCATGTTATTGATTCTTTCCTTTGCTGTGAAGAAGCTTTTTAGTTTGATACCATCCCATTTATTGATTCTTAATTTTTTCTTCTTTTGTTTTGGGAATCCTGTTGAGGAAGTCAATTCCTAAGCCACCACAATGGAGATCTATGCCTACTTTTGCTTCTAGTTAGCACAGGGTGTCTGCTTTAGTGCCTAGGTTCTTGATCCACTTTGACTTGAATTTTGTGCACTGTGATAGATAGGGGTCTGATTTCATTTTGTTACATTATGGATTTCCAGTTCTCCCAGCACCATTTGTTGAAGAGGCTATCTTTTCTCCAATGTATGTTTTTTGTGCCTTTGCCTAGTGTTCATGTGGGTTTGTCTCTGTGACTTCTATTCTGTACCATTGCTATTCATGTCTGTTTTGGTGCCAATCACATGCCATTTTAGGTCGGGTATTGTGATGTCTCCTGCTTCACTTTTCTTGCTGAGGATTGCTTTGGCTATTATAGGTCACTTATTTTTCCAAATGAATTTCATGACTTCTTTTTCTATTTCTATAAGGAATGTCTTGGGATTTTAATGGGAATTGCTTTGAATATGTATAGTGTTTTTGGTAGCATGGCCATTTTGACAATATTAATTCTGCATACCCAAGATCATGGGAGCTCTTTCCACTTTCTAAAGTCTTTTTCAATGTCTTTCTTTAGTGTTCTGTAGTTTACAATGCAGAGGTCTTTTACCTCTGTTGTTACATTTATTCCTAAATATTTTATTTTTTCTCTGAGGCTGTTGTTAATAGGATAGTTTTCCTAATTTCTCTTTCAGTTGATTTATCACTGATAGAGGAACGCGATTGATTTATGGGTGTTAATTTTATATCCTGCTACTTTGCTGAACTCATGGCTGCCTTCTAGAAATTTTCTGGTGGAGTTTTATGGGTCTTCTAAATAAAGGACCATGAGGTCAGCAAGTAAGGATAGTCTGAGTTTTTCTTTTCCTATTTTTCTTTCTTTAATTTCTTTCTTCTAATTTCTCTGGCTAGAGTTTCCAGTACTATATTCTATAGAAGTGGTAAAAGAGGGCATCTCTACTTGTTCTAGCTTTTAGAGGGAATTATTTCAATTTTTCTCCATTTTTAATGATGTTAACCTTGTTAGCATATATAGCTTTCATAATGTTGAGATATGTTCCTACTATCCCTAGTTTTTCTAGTGTTTGAACATGAAAGGGTGCTGTATTTTGTCAAATGCCTTTTCTGCGTCTATTGAAATAATTATATGATTCTTGTCTATTGATGTGATGAATTATGTTTATTAATTTCCATATGTTGAACCAACCTTGCATCCCTGAAATGAACCACACTTGATCATGCCTCCAGGAGAAGTGAGCCAGGCCTCAGAAATAGTTGGAGTTTTGCTCATGACAGAGTAGTTTCTTCCTCCAAGCCAGTGGGGAGTCTCATACCATTCCAAGATGCAAGGGGAGAGACAATTGGTCTAATCTACTGTCCTATGTGTGTAGAAGAATCTGTATTCCATGAATATACAGAGAGGGGAGGGGATCAAAACAGATACAGTAAGAGGGGAGTGATGGGCACCCTGTAATCCCAGCCACTGGAAACCCTAAAGGAAAGAGGATCACAAGTTCAAGGCTAGCCTCATCAATTTAGTGAAACCCTGTCTCAAAATAAAAAATAAAATAAAAAGAACTGGGTGATGTATCTCAGTGGTATAATGCCCCTGTATTCAATCCCCAGTACTACACAAAAGGGAGGAGGAGGAGGAGAAAGGGGGTCGGGGTGAGGAGGGAGACATAGTAGGGGAGAATGGGTAAAGTAAATAACTGCAAGTGCTCTCCAAGATTTACAACATGTTTTTACATGCCTTTTCTCATTTGCCATGCTAGTTCTATAGTTTTAATATGCAGTGCTTTTACAGAGGAAAATAAGTCTAGGAGAGGGTAAGTACTTGGTCCAGGTTGCGGGGGGAAGTCAAACACGAAATCTGAATCCCAAATCCTATTTTGATTTTTTCCTAGAGTACATTTTAAGAATCAATTTGTTCATTGGCCAGTTTTCTCAGATGCAGGGACACCCATTTTGCTGGGTTTGATATCAAGTGTCCTTCCTAGGAGATTCTGACTTTTTCTTTGAAGAACTGAACCAAGGGATTGTTCTGCCACTGTTCTCTCTGTCCTGCCTTAGTAGAGCAAGGACAAAGCAGGAATGTGTTTAGTCCACCTGAAGACACCAGAGGTGAGTTGGTCCCAACACCTTAGGGAGGGAGGGAGATTTAGTGCCTGGGTCACTTCCATCTGTGCGACTTTTATTTGAGATTCCAATTCCCAGAACTGATTCCCCGTATTATCAATCATGCCCTGAAATGCCCTACTTTACCCCCAAAGTCTCCAATGACTAAACACTTCTGTATCATGCCACAATTTCACCACAACTATGTGGTTTCTATATATCTTATTCACCGTCTCACAGACACAATTTTATATCTTGGATACAATTCTCACTGTGATTGTGATAGTGGAAAGAGACATGAGTGGTGGGAACACAAAGTTAAGGGAATAATAATTCCATAAAATTGGCTCAATGTGCCTACCCCCATTCGCTTTCTTTTCCAAGAAACAATTTACCTTCAGCTGGTTTAAGTGGACAGGATATGACATATTCCTCAGCAAACTACCTGTTGTTAGCAGGAGAAATGCAGGCCTAAATTAGTGTTGATAAGAGGAGACCAAGTTACACTGAAGGTGGAGACCTTTGTGACTCTTTTCACAGACCAGATCTCAGAACCCAGGGAAATAAGAATGATTCCTCCTAAACATAAATCTGTAAGAATCATGGTTAGGAATCCAATTAGAACCAGTCAGTGTGGGCCAAAATGACCTGGAGTTGTCATGGCCATGGAAATTTGAAAGTCTGATGTCATTCTGCTGTCAGTCAAAAGTCAAGAGGTGAACCTGGGTAGGACTTTTTGGAAGTCTCTTCAGAATCCCCAATAAAACTGAAGTTCAGGAGAGGCATATTGTTCCTCTCCCCAATAAAACTGAAGTTCAGGAGAGGCATATTGTCCCTCTCCCCAATAAAACTGGAGTTCAGGAGAGGCATATTGTCCCTATCCTCTCTGAGAGGAGCCATTCTCTTCCTTGAGAGTGTCCTCTTTCCCCTTTCCTTCCCCCTTATAATTGCCTGTAACTCTGAGCAACAGGTCTGAAATCTTCCTGATTTGATCATAAGAATTGAGGTTTGAAGGGCCTTCACACTGCCTCAGTTTACCAGAAGGCCCCAGCCCTGTAACAAATGGATCCATGATGTCCCTGTATAACCACTTTTCTATTTGGATTTCCCCTGATTGTCAGTGATCAGCTCATTTGCCAATTATCTTGTCAAACGGTAAAAGAAAGTATCATCATTCATGGAGTGCATTAGTGTCTAGTATTGTGCCAAACACTGTACCTGGATTACTTTATTTGCTTCCTAAAAATGTCCCTGTGAGGATTATATGTCTAGACCTTGAATGTTTTTTTACCTTGAAATTAGGAGGGAAGAGAATAAAAGAGTGATTTGTGCTGAAGGAAAAAAAAAAGAAAAAGAATCCTTCAGACACAAGTATCATTGATTCCATTTAAACTTGGGCCAACAGGATTCATCTTTAAATCTGTGAAAGCAAAGACATATTCTTGGCAAGAATATTGTATATAATGGAAAATACATATAAATGGCATATGTATCTCAAACCCTTATAATACACTTATATAAACCATAAATCCTTAAATTGCCAATAAAATGAATGCTTGGTAGTAATATGCCCCTTAACCATCCAGGGAAATTAGATAAGAAGTTGTGGGAGAAGTTCCTTTGGGACATATTGCTTTACTTTGGCAAAGTTGTGGGAGAGAGGACAGTTAAACAAAAACAAAGAGTTTTTTTTTTTTTTTTCTGCTGCAGTAATCATGGAAGTAAAAACTACCAGCATGATTTTTAAAACAATTAGAGCCTTTACATTGGAGTTCATTACATGATTAGAAAAAGATATAGCCCATTTATCATTAAATTTATCCACATTAATCATTATGATGAAATGTGTTGTGAATTAACACATGATTTCATACTTAGACGATTACAGTGTTGCATGGGGTAATGATCTTAAGCAGTGACAGGTAAACTCTTTTCATGATGGCTAAAATGTGTAAGTATTAACTTTCCTCACCGGAGACCAGAAATTTTTGACACAATCACATTTTTACAGACATAGACCAGTAATGTGAAAACGGGATCTATCCATTATTACTTCAATGTTAAAAAGTCTTTATTTTTTATCTCGTACAAGGACTTGACATCATCCCTCCTGACAATTATAAATTAAACAGGGGCAGAATCTTGCCTACTCTAGGGAATGCAAATTCCCAGAAATTTCACTGCCCAACTTTAAGAATCTCCAAATAATCAGATATCATTTTGAATATCATTCCTTTTGCAGATGACAGATGACACTGACAATGGTTATCAGTGAGTTAATGGCTCCAAAAGGGTAGGTATTGTTTCTAATTATTCCTCACTATGCCTTATTATCTCACCTAGTACTTGATATTTAACAAAGACTCTGTAAAAAATGACTATTCCAGATCCTAAGATCTGCCACTAATTTCCTGTGTGATTTCATGCAATGAGGGACTCAGACTTAAAAACACAAATATCTTTTCCAACACTGATATTTTACTAGTCACTGAGAGAATGTCCTGGGTGTTCACCAGTTTACTATAATGACTACAAGGAAAGTAGTGTTCCTCCCAAAAACACTTGAAGTGAAATAATCCCCATCTTCCTCGTTCAACCAATCCTTGACTTTTCCTCTCTCAGTCAACTGCCAAGGGAACACCCATCGCTCATCTTTTATAAAAGGATTCTCAAAATCCAAACCATTGCAGTGCTAACAGTTTCTTGTCCAGAGTAAGAGACGTGTATGAACTTTATTTGCTACTGGTCCCACTTTGGCTCTCAGAATTTAGTTTCCATTAAGAATCTTTGTTATTGCATTTAATTAAGTAACCCCCCTGCACTTTTTCATGGGTTAACAAAAATCTCTTCTACCACCAGGAGGCAGTGTTGATGTAACTCACAGCTAAAGAAAACTCTCAGTCCAGAGCACCTAGGTGGAACTGGACTCTGAAAATTGTATTTTCTAGACTGATTCCAGGTATAAGAGAATATTATATTAACTCTTCTTCACAATAATCACCAACAGCTCTGAAAGAGGGGCATAGTACCAATGGAATCCGTTTTTTAAAACCTGCTTGCAATTAATAATACTATCATTTGAGGGTTTTGTTGAAGTTTAATTTACCTTTTATCCATGCAAAGCAATTCATGTGCCATGGATTATTTTTTATGGTTAGCTATTGAATGAATTTTCTATATTTATAAAAATTTGAAAAATGATTGAAGGATAGAGTCCTTTTATTCTTTAGGGAAAACTTTAATATTTAAGAGGAAAGGAAGTTTTTAAGAAGGGATGAGCTACAGAAAGAGGGAAGGAGAGAGCACTTCCTTTAATATTAGGCATCATTTCTAGATGTCCTGCAATCTCACAGCAACACTATGCAGTAAATATCATCATTCCTATTTACAAGACAGAAAAATTAAAGCTAAATCTTAATGAAGTTGAAATAGTTATTTAATGTCAGAATTTAAATGATTTAAATTGGGCCCTGTTGATTCAACTGTTACTATCCAAGTCACCTTGCCAATAAAGCAACAGTAACAAGAGCATTAGGTGAACTGGAAAGCATACTAAATTGGGTACACCTCAATTCAGCCCTTTAGTCTTGATTGTAGCCTAGAGATTCATCATTCATGAACACAAGATCACTGGTTAGGGAACAGCCCCAGCCTCTAAGTGCACAAGTCACCCATACAGTGCTTTTAAAAGTTACATGGTTTCTATCATTATGGTCTTATTGATAGTGACCTTCTTCACTTTTTTTTCTTTGCTGATTTGAAAGACTATACCTGATACTGCCCTTTTTAAATACTAAAAAAATCATCAAAGCCCTTTCTTTCTGGCTTCCAAAGCCTAAACGCCAGGAAGAGAATTCAAAAAGTTATTAGAGTCACAATGCTCACCACAGGCCTCAACCCCCTGTCCTAAGCCCCATGGAGTTAGGAAACCCCAGCATGACCAGTTTTGTGAGTTTTATTTCTGTTAGATCTTCTTTGGTCTTTTACTGACCATCACCTATGACTAGGTTACAGGAATAGCAAGTGAAATTGTTGATTTTTTTTAAACTCACAGAATTCTTTTTTTCCCCAAAGTAAAGAAAGGAGTAACATAGTTAAGTGCCAAGATATTTCTCAAATATTCAAATAGAGGAGCAGTTTGCCTTAACCTCAGAATTAATAAAAGGTTACCATCAACTGTCAAATCTTGTCAGTTCAAAACTGAGGACAATAAAAACCCGAAACAAATGTCTTCTTTGGGGGAAGTTCTAGAGTCATGTGGTTAGCTACCAGTATTGGGGCACTTAAATAGTCAATAAAAATGCCATGATATTTTTTTTTCTTCCCAAGATGGTTCATTCTCGTTACGCAAGATCATCCTAACCATTGCCAAATAGTCACCACAGTGACTCCAATTCAAAAGTTCAGGAAGATCACATTCTGATAGAATGGTTTCCCTGGAATGGAGACCATTGGACACCTAGAGTCCTACAGCAAGTTAAAGGCTGTTTGCTGAGAACCTGCTCTGACTGGGCTCCCCTGTCTGTGTTCTGTTAAACGGTTCAGCTTCGCAGCAACTGGTTGGAGCATAATTGGCCGTTTGTATTCTCCAGCTAAGGGGCCAGTGGTGAATGCCGCTTCTAAGCCAAGAGCTGAACCCCACCCTGAGCAAATTTGGCTTTAAAAACAGGCCTTCAAAAAAAACCTACTTCTCAGTTGCCAAATACTCGAACATAAACAACTATTCTGGTTTTGAAAGAAAGATGGATCAGAACTAGATGAAAGTACTGTTGCTTTTTCACCTTTATTCTAAGCTGTCAATGAACAGGAATAGACCCAGACCAGAAGGTATCCACTGACTGGCTATCAGAGAGTGATGTGGTCACAGGGCTGATACAGCATAAAGGAAGGAATCAAATGGTCCTTGGATATCCACTTATTAAATATGTAGACACATATTTGCATTCTTACCTAAATAAACACTTATAGGTATTTATGTCCCTGGAAGAAATTTTAAATTTTTAACAATTTTTAAATTTTAATTCAGAAAACTATTTTTTAATGTTCTTTATCAATAACCCTTATCTGGCCTAAATCATACACTAAATTTCATTCAAAGGAAAAAAATTGTTAAGTGTTATTTTTAAGCATTTGAAAAGGAAAGAAACACGCCTTTATTGAGGTCAAATTATTTCTTCCATTTTTAATTTTGTTTATTTACTAAACACTTATATAACTCTTACTATGTACCAACCACTATTTTAAACATTCCATAAATGTCAACTTATTTAATCATACAACAACCCTAAAAAATATGGACTATTTGAGGAATACTGAATGCAGAGAGGCCAAGTAACTTGCCTGGGGTCACACAGCTACTGGGGGTCATGCAGGGATTTCAGCCAGATATTCTTCCCGTAAAGTCTGTGTTCTCGATTTTGCTTCTTCTGTAAGTGCAAATTAATTTAGTCTAAAAAAAAATTTAAATAAACAAACCAAAATAATTCCTCACAGATGAGAAGCTGAGGTCACAGGTCTTTCTATAACTGGCCTATTTAATTCAAGCTGAATCAAAACAAAATTCAGTAAAGCTTTTACGCCAAATCAGGATAGTGGCACTCACAAAGATATTTCCATATCAAATGTATTTAATTTTTATTTGGAAATGATACCAGCTCTCTTCAAACGCCCTATACTCATGAGTTTGCAATTCCTCCATGTGGTGAGTAACATGGTTCTCTGTGGATCAACAGGATGGTCCTCCATCTCTGTTCAATAACTGGTACAGCTCAGTCACTTAGCGCCTGTTACCAAGGAAGATTTACAAAGTGTGTTTGAAAGAGTCAACTCACCTGGCAGCTACCAATTCATTGTAACATGCAGCAAAATTTAGATTGATAATAAAATGTTTTTATTAGACATATCCTCAGCGCATCTGCTATATGATATCTTTAAGAGTCTTTCTATTGAAAGTCTTGGCAATTATCATAATATCTATATCATAAAAAGTTACAATTTTGTAAAGTGATAATGTTATAAAATTTTATGTCTACATATAAAGGCTTGCTGTGACTTGATTTTGAGCTGATAAATAAGAGAATAAAGATCTTAGCAAAGAAACATTGTTAATATAAAGTTGAAGAGTTATAAGGTTATAAAGTTATAATGTTTAAAAGTTTGAAGTTCTCCTATTAAAGTTTGCTCTGATTGAAGTTGAATTTCATTTTGAAAAGTGATTGAGTGAGGTAGCGATTACTGTTTGTGATTGTAAATTCTCTGGATGTGTGTGTGATTGGTCTGTCTTAATTCTCCTTTCAGCTTCAACTTCTGAAGAAGATGGTCTTCATAGAAGACCCACCTCTGCTCCCAAAACACCAAAGACACCTGATGAATCCATGTCTTTGAAGATATCGGAGAACTGAAGAGACATCTAGAGGGAAAAGAACTGTTCAGAATGTCTGATGTATTATAGGGTCAGATGTGGGCTTGTCCCAGGGAGCATCCTCTTGCGGGACAGGAAGTTACACAGAGCTGTGGTGCCAAAATTAGAGAACTAAAGGACATCAGAGAGACTATGACTCTCTTAAGACATGTGCCATGTATGTTAGTCAGATTTTAATCAGTGCAACTAAAATACCCAAGAACAACTTAGAAGAGGAAATGTTTATTTTTGACTCAAGGTTTCAGAGATCGAGTCCATGTTCGGTAAAATCCATTGCTCTGGACCCAAACATCATGACCTAAGGGCACAGCACAGAAAAGCTGCTTACCTTATGGTTGCCAGGAAGCTGAAATTGAGATAGTAGGAAGGTACCACAGGGAGGATGTAGCCTTCCAGGGCACCCCCTGTAACCCATGTCCTCCAGTCACCCCCACCTTCCCTGCCACCTGCCTTCAATTACTGCCACCCAGTCAGTCCATTCAAAGCAGCATGGACTGATTAGGCTCTCACACTCTGACTGTTTTACCTCTGAACACTTCTGCATTAACACAGAAGCTTTGGGGGTCAACTCATATCTAAACCATAACACTATGACTTGAAGTTTTAGGGTTAGAAACCCAGAAAGCCTAGCCAAATAGCTTTCAACGACAGAGAATAAACCCCGATGTCCTCACAGGGCTCAGTAAAAGATCTTCCAGGTTGTGACCACCAAAGGGCCACACTTTCACCAGAAATGGACTGCTTATCACCAAAACTGCAACTAGCTTAGCCTGATCCGGGTCCATTTATAGTTGAATCCTATCTCATCACACACAAATACACACTATCTAGGTGGCTGAAAGAAAGAAAGAAAAGAAAAAAAGAAATCTAAATATGCTACAATTTCTGGTATCTAGTCACACACTTAAGAAAATAAAAGGTTTATATGATTGATATTCAAAAGGAGAAAAACACATATATTAGATAATCCATACATGATCCACACATTAGAGGTAGTTCAAAAATGTTCCAAAGTAATTACTATAAGTTTAAGACAAGAGAGTAGTTGATTATTAGATTAAATGTAGAAAAATCCCAGAAAAATATTAGCAAGTACAGACAATTATAATTTTTAAATACCAAATTAACACTCTTGAAATTAAGAGCTGTGTGTACAGGTATATCAGCAAGTGGTTGCAGTAGGAAACAGGATTATTAATCTCAGAAACAAGTGAAGAGAAAATATATATACCTAAGAGAGAAAGAAATGAAAGAATGGGAAGATAAGCAACGTGGAAGAAATGTATCAGAGGCAGCCTAATGATATAAGACACCTATACAAGGTTACAAGTAAGAAAACAAATAAGAACAAAGTAAGCTGGGCCTAGTGGCACACACCTGCTGTCCCAGCTACTTGGGTAGCTGATTTGAGAGGATCCCTTGATCTCGCAGGTTCAAGAACAGCCTGGGCAACATAATGAGAACCTGTCTCAAAAAATAAATCAATAATGTAGAAACAATATTTTAAGAGCTAGTTGCTTGCCATTTTCTAAAATTTATGAAAGAAATCAATTCACTAATTCAGAAAGCTCACTTGACCACAGAAGGGTGTATAAGACACTTAGTCATGTCATAGCTAAACTGTTGACAACTAAGACAAAGAGAAAAGCCAGAGAAAATAGAAAAATTTGTTTCAAACTAACCACAAAAGCACTGACTACACAACAGAAGTAATAAAACCCAGAAGCCAATGGATTGACATTTTTTAATACTAAAAGATAATGAGCATGAACTCATGTGTACAAATAAGATAAAAACACATTGGATTAACAAAACATGGCAAGAATTTGAAACCAACATATTTTCAATGAATTAAGGGTTAAAGAGAGTTTATTAGGTGGAAGTATGAAATTAGTCTTAATAGAAATAAGGAAATTCAGAAAGGAATGAAAAGCAATGGAATAGTTATTATATATGTATATATAAGTAAATATTGATTCCACAAAACAATAATTCTAATACCTTCTTGAGTTCAAAGTGTACAGAGAAGTAAAAGGGATGACAAAATATTGCAAATGGCAAAAAGATGTAGAGTTTAGAAGATCCAAAGTTGTAGGAATATTGAGAAAATGGTAAGAATTCATTTGTAGTCATGAATTGAAAATTTGTCATGATATTCATCAACTGTAATAATGTTTACCATACTTTGTATTTTTCCTTTCTATTACATTCATGTCAAAAAAATTATTTATAAAATAAACCATTTTTCTAATTGTCAAATTAAGAATTCATGTTATAATTCTTATATATTCTATAAAAGAATAATATTTTTTAAAAAAACAGGGTAATGCACCATAGCTGGAACAATTTGATAAACAAAATGAATAATGTTGGATTATAACTCAAAATATTAAAATAAATACCCAAGAGTCCATACTGATAAATGCCAATGAGTCCATACTGATATAAATAAATGATTGATATAGCTAAATATCTCATGGAGAATAATTTGAAATAAGTTATGTAGGTACTTTGCTCCCAGATAGATAGAATATAGCTCCCCACTCCTCAAGTGTGTGCTGTACAAAGTGCCTTCCTTCCAGGGAATGCGATATAGAAAGGGAGAAAATGTACCTTCAGAGTAGAGAAGACTGACACTATCTCAACCCTATTTTCAGGGTTAACATGATTAACACTATTATGTAATGAGTACTATTGATTATGTACTCTTGATATGACATAAAAGTGGACTTTACCTCTATACTCTTTCTCTCTGAAACAGAAAACTCTAATCTAATCATGAGGCAAATAATTAGAGTAGTCCAAGTTGAAAACTATATATTCTTCAAAACTGTTCAGAGTCATGAAAAGTAAGTTCAGTTTGAGTTACTTAAAGCCAAGCTTAGCATAAGTAGTCATGATTATTAAATATAATGAAGTATTCCAAATAGGACCCTGGAATGGAGAAAAGTACATTAAGCAGAGTAAAAGAAATCTAATCAATATGAAATTTAATAAATAATAATCATGTATTATAAAAAATATACAACACTGATTGATGTAAGATATTAATAATAAGGATAAATGAATATAGGGTAAATGAGAATGCTCTGTACCATCTTTGCAACTTTTTTTTTCCTGTAAATCTATAACTTTTCTAAGTTAAAATAAAAACAATAAATAAATAAAATACAGTAATCAAGATTTGTTCATTTAAAGGGAAGAACAGAAAAAATGAATAAACCTATAAATATAAAAAAATAGTAAGATAAATTTAAAATCATGTTTATTAGTCAATACATTAACTGCAAATAAAGTAAATATACATGTGAAAAAGGGACTACGATTACCAAAACACAAAGTTTTCTTACTCTAGGCTTCTTACAAGAAGCATTTTAATTTCAAGTATAAAATACTGTTGAATATAAAATTACAAAAATAGAAATACCAAACACTAATCCAAAGAAATCTGAGTTGCTATACTAATATCATACAAAGTAGACTCAAAGCAAGAAGATTACTAGACAAAGAAAGGAATTCAGTGATGGGAGCATTGGCACACGCCTATTATCCCCAGCAACTCAGGAGGCTGAGGCAGCAGGATTCCAAGTTTGAAGCCAGCCTCAGCAAATTTGCAAGGACCTAATCAACTTAGCAAGATAGAAGCTCAAAATAAAAAAAAAAAATAAAAAGGGTTGGGAATGTGGCTCATTGGTTAAGTACCCCTGGGTTCAATCCCCAATACAAAAAAAAAGTAATAATTAAAAGAAATTTAATAATCATCAAGGAGTTAATCTGATAGGAAGATATTAGTGTATATGATGGGTAGAAATACCTCAAAATATTGGACCAAAAGGGGAAAATAGACAAAATCTAATCATGGAAAAAAAATTAAGACGCCACTCTGAATAGTTGAGATAGAGCAAGATGGAATTGTTGGAGTATGTTTCATGTTCAGCAGCATCCCTGGCCTCTTGTTACCAAATGTCCGTAGTCTTATCTTCCATTTATGATAAAAATAATGTCTACAAAATTGTTGATAACAACTCATGACATTTATGTAAAGTACATACATACAAATGTATGTGTGTATACTCACATATGAGTGTGTTAACACATGTAGATATCTATAGACATACTGAAGAACATGATAAGCAAACTTGACATAATTGACATGTTTAGGTAACATTACTGCCAACAGGACAAAATTTATATAAATTTTGAGTGCAAATGGTACTTGGATGAGATGGACCTTATGTTAAATCATAAAGAAAGCCTCAACAAACATCACCAAATTAAAATAATTTGGAGTATATTATTTAACCACCAAAATTCAATCTAGAAATAAATTAAAATAAACCAGTAAAACATCTCTAATTTCCTGGAAACAAAACATTTCTAAAAATTCTTCTGTCGAAAAAAAATAACCATGTAAATTTTAAAATATCATAATTAAATCATAAATAAACAAAATCATAAAACAGGCATGGTATGCTTATAAAACAATACCCACAGGGAAATACATACCATGTATTATATAATATAATAAATATATAATAGTAGAGTAAGCACTAAAATTTAATGATCGATAAACTTCTTCCCCAAGAAATCATAAAGAAAAAAATACTAGATAAATTAAAGACATGCAGAGATAAGAATGGGAATTATTATAATAAAAGCCAATGTAAAATAGAGAAAACCAGGAAAGCTTTTCACTGAAAAGAATTACAAAATTTATAAATCCTTAGTGCAAATGAGTTAGGAAAAAAGATAACACACAAAACATCAACACAAGGAAAGAAAAAAGTCACATCGTTATTTGGAATGAAGGACTGCTACTAATAATTTCATGTTAATGAGCTTAATAATTTGGATTAAATTTACAAATCCCCAAAAAGCATATATTTCTGAGACTTCCATGTATATTAAAATTATTCATTCTTCCACTGAAAATATTCATAAAATAAATGAAGAACAAATATCTTTCTTGGTTAATTCTTCCCCCAAATTTAAGGAAGAAATAAATGAATTTTAGCTCAACCTCCCAGAGAATGGAAATGGAACACTTCTTAATGATTTTATAAAGTCAGAATAATCTTTATATCAAAATATAACTAAAGCAATATCACAGACCAATCTTTCTCATAAATCTAGATACAAAAGTCCTGAACAAATATTAATTAATCACACTTGGTGAGATATAAACTGGACAATATTTCACATCCACGCACATTCAGTACAATAGATAATTTGGAGTTTATTCACACATTGAGAATCCTATACAGATGTGAGAATGAGTGAAAGACCACCACAGTGAGAGGACAAATATAGAACCAAGAAAAAGTGAACCAGAAGAGAATATATTCTGCATTGTCCATTTATTCAATGTTCATGAACAAAGCTAATCCAACTTAGTGACATTTAAGGTCAAGACACAAGTTACCCTGAGGGTGAGGAGTGACCAAAGTGGAGTATGGATGAGCTTTCTGGGATAGAGGCAGGGTTCTGTTTCTGGATCTGTTTCCTGGATATATTCACATTATGAACATGTATTTAGCTCTTTTGATTTGTGAATTTTTCAGTGTATATGTCAATGAAAAAATTGTTTTTTTGGTTTGGGGTATAGAACTCACACTAAGCACACAATCCACCACTGCCCTGCACCCTGAGATCCTGATTGTTTTTCTAATCCTCTTTTTACCCAGCCTCTTCTATTGCAAAAAAGCAGCAAATGTATCTGTGAAATATGGATTTTTTTAGGTTTATATTTTAAGTTTCTCTTCTCAAATCCAGCATTAAATTTGCTTAAAGAGTAATTCTCTGCAGTGAGCTGATGTAGGTATGAGTTTGGCTCTGCCACTACCGTTTGACCATTTTTAAATTGTTCCCCAAGGTCTGTCCTCTTATCTCCTTCCAACTCCCTCGGAAAACTGTTGGTGACGTTGGAATCTAGACAATTGCACAACATTCTTAGTATCAGTTCTGGAATGAGAACTTCATGCATCACTAGCTATGTGCACGTATGCTGAGGCAAAATTAATATTCTGGGCGCTGTTTAGTCTATATTTCATTGGCTGGCTGCCTAGAATGACTAAGGAAACTGCCTGAGAAGCTACCCCTTCCCCTCTTTTTTAAAAAAAGAAAAGGCAAACTCGGGAATTACTTCTACAGAGAGGAAATTAATAAATGACTTTAAAAATAAACTAAAAGGGCAAAAGGAGTTCCCATGCTAGTAGATTCCTTATTGTTCAAAAAGAAAAGTACTTTATACAGACAGAGCTGTAGTCAGGCCAAATTGTCATCCTGCCCTGTTTTAGTAATTGGGGATGAGACTCACAGGTGCTATTTGTCTCCTCAAATCTTAATGCAAGTTAATGTACACCTCAGGTATGTTCTATAGCATCTCAATTGATATTGATGACACCAGTGAAGTTACTTAAGACAATTATCTTAAAATCTATGAATATACCTCAGAATTAAATTGAATTCAGGAAGGTATGTGTTTTTGCAATATATGCAAAATATTTCATGGTAATTTAATTAAGTTTAAGTATTGTGTGTGTTCACATGGGCACTTATATATATGCTGATGTGTGCATACTCAATTATTAAATGTGAAGGGAAGGATTAAAATATATATAAATTGTTTTCAACCATTCCAACAACTGAGGGAAAATGATTCTTTCTGCTGACCTCCTATATCATCACTAGTGACATAAATTTTCTTTTTTTTAGGAAGTGAAATTTTGTATCCCATTTACAATACAATTTCTGGTGGAAGACAGTCTTCCTTGGTATTTTGATGGATACCATCTGTGTTTTGTAGCTTTATATCCTCTGATTATTGTCAATACTTTGGTCATTTGAGATTCTTACTGTCCTTTACCCTAGAAAGGCTTGGGAACTTCTTCCATTGATTCAGTTAGCTTCCAATCTTAGTGTGAGCTGTTTTCATGACAGGTTCAGTGCAGTAAGTACACAGTTTAAAGGAAGATGGCACATTATCGTAATTATAGCAAAGAAGTAAATGCCCGTTTTATACCAAGTGATACTTAGGTATGCAAACTCCAATGCTGGAATGGATATTTTGTTCATACAGAACTTAAACTTATAGACATTAAATATTGCAACGTCCCAGCTTACTGATACAAGATGTTGATTATATCCTGTGGGTAACTATGGTAATGAGATGCCCTCTCACCTGTTGAAGGAGACCAGCTGACTCCCCATCTGACTTCCTGTGCTCATGCCATGGTTTATTCTCCTCTTTGCAAACATCAGAAACTTTGTTCTCTACTAGTTATTCCCTCTGGCTTTCCAGGTGGTTTTCATATCATGTCCACAAGGATCTCTCTTCTTTTCTCTCCAGAGACTATCTTACCACTTGTGGCTAAATTTCTGACCCCTCCACTTGGAAACATCTCTCCGGCCTGCTGCCCATTGAGCTTTTGGCAGAGTCGTCCGTCCTCCTTTGTGGCCTTTCAGGTCTCATTGAAAAGCAGCATTATACAACATGGCCTGTGACATAGGCTGCCTGCATTAAAACTCTGGTTCCTCCACTGGCTAAAATTGCAATGTCAGATGAGATACACAACCTCTCTTTGCCTCAACTTCCTCCTCTGTAATGTTTTAACTTAAATTTAATGTGGGGCTAATAGTGTCACTTATCTAGTTTCTTTAGTGCATTTAATGACCCGATATACAGAAGGCTTAGAATGGTATTGGGTTTATAGTGAATATTATCCTTTACCATTCAATCACGTTGGGCAATAATCCAAGAACATCCAAATTTGTAGTATGGTAAACTCTGAAAATAATGACACCTAGCATTTAATGATAAAGTCATCATTTATGTAAAGTAAAAATAAGGAATTCATTTTATTGGGTTATCCTGAGGATTATCTGCAAGAACTCAGAAGAAGTGCTCATGTCGTGCACATCCCCGTCCATGTGATGCTCATTCACCTCAGATTTTGATTTTCAAGGGTCGCCACTGCCCTTATTCCCTGGGGTCTCCACCACTATCCTGCTCACAGGGATCCAATTGCTTTAAGGATGAAAAGGTTCAATCCATGCTAATGAGCATAAAGCTGAGGACAGTTTCCCTTATGGTTGGAGGGAAGGGAGAGGCTGCCTTAAGAAGTAGTTAATCCAGACAAGCCAAGACAGGCAGGGGGGGAGACAAAACCCTGGTGACACCACTTGAGTCTCTCAATCTAGGATATCAAAGAACTTTGCCGAAGCCTGATCCCTGAGTTTCCCTCTGGCTTCCTATTTGGCGATGATTTCTTTCTCCCTCCATACTCCTACCATCGACATCTGCCATGAGGTCACACAGTTAAGGGAGGCTCTTGACTGAGCCAGTGCCATGCTGTTTGGACCGTCAGACTCTAAATAAACTAAACTATAGGTAGTAAGGAAAGAAATAATAAAAGGGAGGGAGGGAGGGAGGGAAAGAAAGGGGGGGAAATGGAGAAAAAAAGAGATAAAGAAAATTCTTGCTGAAACTTGTCAATACATAAGCCAGAAATTTCTCCCTTTTCTAAACAATATTGAATAGGGTTTTCTGTCTCTTTCACTTGCAGAGGGCTGCCTAATATAAAGATATATTGATAAAATTATGAAGTTCTCCTTTCTTGATTGCTGAGCCTAGTTATCACAGTTGTCTCCTTTTTTCCTGCTGCATCCTTACAGTTTGCAGGATTCCCATAGATGCAAGACCCCTTCCGTATTCCATGACTTTGCTGAATTACTTAGGGATTCTCTGTTGCTATGTCACCTTATCCTACCTATCTCCAGGCCTTGCTTGGGTAAGAAGTCATGGTTCACAAAATGCACCAGTAGTGATACAAGCTGGAGGCTGTAGCAGAGTCTCTGCTCTGGATCAAATCGTGCTTTTCATCAGAGCCTTACCCAATTTGAACATTGCATTACTCAATTATAATCATCCAGATATACTTTCTCTTACCTCCCAATGCACAGATGCTTTAGTAGGTGGTGCAAATTAGTAGGATTCAGTCAATATGGAATAACAGTAGCTAATATTCTAAATTGTAGATTGTGAATGTTTTCCTGATGATGCTTGAGCCATAGATAAAGTGGCTAGAATCTGTTCTCAAACCTGAATGGAAATTAAAAAAAAAAAAAAAACAACATATGCTTGAATCACTTGAATTAGAATTCAATGCTCTGAAGAAGTGATTGCTTATGAAAAACGAACAAGAAAATTCCCTCAGAATAAGGAGATCCAAAATAGAATTTGCTAAATGTCTACTACATCATGGGTTCAAATTCCCGCTCCACAGTTTTAAAGCTAAATTCCTTGGAACAAGCTCTGAACATCACATCTACATACCTCCTAGCAGGTCTCTCTGGACTCAGTGCAGAGCATTGCACCTAGAAAGCTTTAATTAGCATGTTTCCTTAATTAGGACATGTTTTCATGAGTCAAGTATGAATGGATGCTTGTAGTGCTTACAGTTTCCAGAAGATTGTATCCCTTTTTCATTTTTTCAGTGAGTCACAAGGCCACCCATTTCCCAAGAAATTTTCCTAATTGAAATTATCCAAGCTGCCAAGAGAATCCCTGACCCACTTTTCTTATTTAACTTATTCTTATGACATAGACATGTAGCCAGAGAGATTCTGCTCAAAAGCATTAGCTTTATCATAAAGCTGATGTGCAGCTGTCTGCTCTCTAGCTCCAGCTCAGTTTTTAGAAAAGATTATCACATGCATTTATTATAATTGATAAAATATAGTGTATGGCTTGATTCTGATTTAATTGCTGCACATCACGACTATATGGGACTCTGATATAACAAAGTAAATTCCTGGCACTTTCTATCACTTGAAACAAAAACAAAAAAAAGAAAAGGTATATGAGAAATAATTCGCTGAATTTTGGCAAAAGCATCTTTAACATAACATGACATACACCAAATAGAAAACTATATTGTTTTCCACATTACCCAAATAGCTCACTAATTTTTTCTCTCATAAAAATCATCATTTTTACAATTCGTATCTTATGTTTGTATGTACTTCTTTTGTCATTGAGCCCTAATGTGCTAAAATATACAAAAAATGTGTACTTTAGAGAGCCTATGAGTTAGTGGTTTCCTAGAGTTGGCTGAGGGAGATACTGCATAATGAGGATAGGGTTTCTTTTAGGGGTGATAAATATGTTCTAAATTAGTTTGTGATAGATGCTGCACAGTTTTGGACACACCAAACCCTGTGGACCTGGATGCTTTAAATAAGAACAGAAATTACATTTCAATAAAGCTGTTAATTTTTGTAATTTAACATATGAAATCATTCAGGAACTTAGATTCCATTAGATATTTTTCAAAGTGATGTAACAATTTTTATGTCAATTTTATAAGGCGTTAGATATTACATGTTTCGCAACTATGCAAACTTAGGATGAAAATGTTTAGATGTCAATTTAAAAATATGTGAAGGGGTAATAAGTTTTTCCAAAATTCTTTTGAAGGGTGTGCCAAAAAAACAGTGTAAACACCATGGATTAGAAGAAGAAAATTGAATTGAATTATTAGTTGTTCACAGGAGCAGCTAGTAAAATTTCCACTGAGGCAATTGCAGTGGAAAAGGGAAGGCAAATATTTATTCACTTGTCCATAAATTCATAAAAGTAGGTGCTCAAGAAATGTTTATTAAATAAGCCTGGGAAGGGACAATGTCTGAGGCAGCTTCACAGTAAATGGCTCATTATTCTACACCTAATAATTGCTACAGGAAGTTATTCCATATTTAGAACAGAAATTTAAAAATGTGTAGATTTTCAAAAAATCATACACTTTTCCCTTTATCAATAAAGTTGATCTCTGTGTCTTTACGATCTCTTTTGCTTCCTTCCTTAACAAGTTGCAAAGAGGGCTATTTAAAAATGACTCTTTTCTTACAGATGGGATACGGATGAGAAAGGAAAGGGTCTCAAAGGGAAGTGACTAGATCTGTGTCCTGCTTAGATCATTTGTAGCTTGTATGAATCCATCACCAAATTCTGGGCATCCTATAAGAAGATCATTTTAGAAGAGAGTGGAAGAGAATCTTTTTATTGTTATAACATCTCCTGTTAGACAGGGATGAGCAAAAGGAGCCCACCTCTCCAGATGTAAGACACCAAGAAAGCTCTGTCTTTAAGAAAGTATGGGGGTGGCGAGAGGGGGAGAACTTGGTTTAAGAAGGGAGTCATTACAGGAAACAGGGGCATGGACATTGCTTTCTTAATGTGCAAACCGGCTTGGCAAACCGGCTTGGCAAACCTCTCACTGAAGTGCTGATGTTTTGCATGTTTGCATGTTTATGGTCATGGATAAAAGACAGCTTTATCATGGGGGCTTTACATAATTTGCATAATGACAGGAAGGATGCTACTTTAGGCAGAATGTGTGGTTAAAAATGGAAGAATCCCTGTCCCATTTTCCCAATCAGCCGCTACAGGTTTTTCAAACCCTATTGTTGGAAAGCCATCCCTTGGTTTTTTGAGAGTAAGGCAGGACCTCTCCAAATATTAGCTTTTCAAAACCCTGGGAACCATGATTAAGCATTCCATACTCATTAATATTATGATGTCAGTCAATTAACTACCAACTCCTATCACCAACCACCAAGCTTAAAGCTCAGTCTCAGTCCCTGACGATGAGGAATTGGCAGAAGAACCTTATGGAATAAAGTACAGAGAAAACTATTGTTATATAAATTCCCTTTTTAATGAGAATTAAATAAAGAGGCTAAACAATAAGCACTAGAAGACTATTCAGAGACACGCTTTGCCGACTCTTCACCCCCTCTTGAATTATCAGCTTTTACAACATGCTCTAGTTTTCTCATCTACAAAAATCATTCTCCCCGGACACTGTTGTCTTCCTCAGCACTTCACTGGGACTTTCCAGAACAAAATTCCTTGAAAATGTAGTTATAGTGCTCTTTATTCTTCTCTCTCTTGAATCCATCCTATTCAGATGATACAACCCCCACTGTGACACCAAAATATCCAGTGACCTCCAAAGCACTAAGTCTAATCACCGTGATCACTCTTCTGGGCTCTGAAACGTTTTCTAAACATAGCTTTCTAGGACACTACACTCTTGTTTTTCCTCATTAGTGACATATCCTCCCTTCCTCCCTTCTTTCCTTCCTTCCTTCTCAGTACTGGAGATTGAAGCCAGGGGTGCTCTACCATTGAGCACAGCCCCAGCCCTTTTGATTTTGAGACAGGGTCTTGTTAAGTTGTTGAGGCTAGCTTTGATTTTATGATCCTCCTGCCTCAGCCTCCTGAGTCTCTGGGATTACAGGTCTGTGCCTCCAGCCAGTCTTTCATGTGTTTTGTTGTTGTTGTTGTTGTTGTTCCCTTTATCTTGTAGATCTCTAAACATTGAACACTGTAGGGTTAATCCTACGATTTTTTTCTTTCTCAATTAAATCCTGCAAGATCCCAATGGTTTGAACTCCATTATTTGCTGACAATCCCTAAATTTCTATGTCCAATTGAAACTCAGTATTTTCAGAACCAAACTTTAATCTCATCTAAATGTGCCCTCAACCATCCCTTCTGTTGCTCAGGCTAAACACCTAGAAGTCACACTGGACTCCTCTTGGACTCTTACATCCTACAACCAATTTTTTTAAAAATCCAAATTGAGCTACAGATTCAGGATAGTAGCTTTCAATATCATGTTAAGTGTTTTCTTTAAACACTTTGGCAATCTCATTCTAAACTGCTTTTGAAAATTTAAAAGGTACAGAGTAACCAAGATTCTTGAAGAACACTGTGGGGAGAAGGTTCTTACCACATATTATGATGGTGATTGTGGATTAATTTGGCTTGGCTATAGTACCCAGGTGATCCATCAAACATCAGTATGGATGTTTCCATGAAGGTATGTTTCAAAATATAATTAAGATTTATATCTACAGACTTTGAATAAAGCAGATTACCCTCCATAACACATCCAATTCATTGAAGACCTTAAGAGAAAAAGACTGTGAAACCCAAGGACATAGGCACACTGCCTTCAGATTGGAGATGGAGGATCAACTCTTCCCCAGGGAAGAAGTATCCAGAGAAATTAATTCACAACAACCATATTAGCTAAAATGTGGGTCTTGTAATATTAACCCTAATTTCTAGCCTGCCAGCCTTCCCTGAAGATTTTTAACTTGTTAGCTCCTATGATTTCTTCAAATAAATCTTTTTCTTTCTCTCCTTTCCCTGCCTTCCTTTTTTTTCTGTCTCTCCCTCTTTGTCTCTTTCTCTCTCTCCCTACACACACACACACACACACACACACACACACACACACATACACACAATTGTTTCTATTTCTTGGGGGAATGCTAACTAATACACATATAAAGACTTATAAATTTATAATGTTTAAGACTGTGGAATTGGTACAGAGAATCATAAATATATAAGACATGAAGTAGATTAGATGTTTCAGAAACAAACTGGTATATGAATGGATACTAAATATGTGACAGAAATAAAGTGATAGACCATAGGCAAAGAAAGCCTCTTCAGTAAGTGTGTGGAAATAATCACAATACATATGATTGAAAATAACATGGAATGCCCACATCATATCATTAAAAATCAATTTCAGAAGAAGTTATTACCAAATATGAAAGGCAATCTTATAAAACTGTTAGAAGAAAATATAGAAGACTATCTTTACCATTTTAGGCAGCTGTCAAAAAAATTTACTTAAATGTAAAAATTTTTCTACATTAAAATTAAGAGTTTTGATTATAATAAACTTCATAAAGTTAAAAAAGGCAGAAATTAGAAGATAGTTGCAGCACAAATAATCAATAAAATTCTCATAAAATACATAAAGATCTACTATAAATTAATAAGAAAAATGTAAGTATTTGAACAGTTTTTATCAACACAAAGATAAGCTGGTGTTTAACTGATGTAACCTTGGCCTAAAACTATCTCCAAATTTGGATAGCATCTTTACATAGTGAATTGTACCCAGACTTGATATGTAAACAAATTGTAAACTAACCCAAGTGTATATTCTTATAATCAAACAACTGAGTCTCAGCCAATCATAGGCTGTCAACTAATGAGACCATATCCACATAAAGCTAATGACTTAACATGCTTGTGAGAGGCAAATGCCAACTCTAACCATTCAGGCTGTTTCTGTATATCACTTTCTTTTCTCTTCTACAAATATAACCAACACATGTAGGAGGGTCATATATTACAAATTGATCTTAATCTGGAAAGTTCTCCAGTTCTAGAATATTTTTATTACTAAAAAAAAAAAAAATCTATTAAATTTAACTCACCACTGTTGTTTCTTCAGCATAGTAAATAAACATAAAAATAGACCCTCAGCCAAAATCTGAACAATAGAAGTATCCAGAGAAATTAATCCACAACAACCATGTTAGCTAAAATTTGGGTCTTGTAATATAAACCCTGGTGAGAATGTTAAATACTTATAGATATTATATTGTCCTGGTGGAAATATAAGTTGGCAAAAACTTTTGAAGATATTTAATTATAACAAGTAAAATTGAACATTTGTGTATGATATAATCAGCAATTCTGATTATGGATATACATTAATACCTGAAAAATCAATACTTCTTACAACATGAGACAAGTGCAATGATATTTCTAGAAGCAACATTAAACATAGACAAAGGGAAGGGGTGCAGTCCAAATGATTACCAATAGCACAAATGGACAAAAAGTAGGAAAAGTTACATTAGTAAAAAAATAAAAATGACAAACACATGTATCAAAAATGACAAGTATATGTATCAATATCAAAATTTCTTCTGAAAAAGAAGCAAAGCAAAACTTCTTCATATAATTTATTTGATGTTCAAACATTTGTACAGAACTACATTCAAGCTAGGTAAAACTAATAAGCAGTGGGGATCTATTTAAAGATTGCAAAACTATCAAGAAAAGGAAGAAAATAATTAAGAAAATATGATACTTCCTGCCATAAGGATCATCTGGTTTCTTTGGGAAAGAGGCACACAGAGGATTCTGAGGTATTGACAATGTCATATTTTCTTAAATTACATGAATATTCACTGCATCATAGGTATTTGGTAATATGCAAGCTATACAGGCACTTTGTATATTCTCTTTTATCTATCAAATATATTTCAGACTGAATCAAACACAACCAAAAGAGGATTAAAGGAACATCCTTCTGACAAAGCAGGACTTAGGATGAAGAAAGTCAGAAGAATATGCATGGAAGAAAGCCAAGGGACAAGCAGAAGCCAGAACTGAATGTCCTGTGTGCTTAGCTGGGGAGCTTGGATTTTGTCCTTGAGATAATACTATTAATTGACTTCCCTAGATGCAACCTCCTGTTTCATTTTGTCTCACTTGCTGAGATTAAATTATTTTCCTTATCAGTAAAGGTCTCAGATAAACAGTTGACACAGTGATTGGCTAACACAGAGATTCAAAAGGAATAAGATGACTCATGGATTCGAAAAGCCAAGGTGCTACTGCCTCTGGATGCAAGAACAGGTGTACTTCTCTGGGACAAAGGGCTCCCCATTGTTGAAAGGGAGACTCAGGGTCTTTCCTGGCTGCTGCTGTAGTCCTGCCTCCGTGGTGCTGCCAAACTTTCACTACTGATGACTGATGTATTGTCACCACCACTGCCTTAGGAGTTGCAGCCAAAACCCAGAAAATCAGAAAAAAAGGGGGAGGGGGAAGAAAGAGAGAGAAATATGGTCCTGATTTCCAATCAATTGCCAGTACTTCCCAGAAACAGTACCTTGACAGTATAGGGTAAAAGCTCCAAACTTCCCTAAAATACATAGTAGAGCACAGAAGAAAAGCAATGGAGTTAAGAGCAAATCAATTAATAATTGGCAAATCTTCCTATAGCAAAGTTCAGATCTCTCCCCAACTCCCACTGCCCTGAGAACTTCTTACTTTACCCAGGTGAAGCTCTCAGCTGCCTGGGCCACTATGTGGCTCCCATGTTCTGTGACATCCATAGCCCCCTGCTGTGCATTTCCTGTCCAGTCTACCCTTCCAATCTCCAATCAGATATTTTGGCCCTAACAAGATCTTCCCAGTCTCAAAGCTTATCTTGCTGCTCCCATTCACACGTATTTCAGACTAAACTCCTGCACATTCTAATTTAATTCATAAATCATTACAAAGACCACTAAATAAGGTCTATTCCTTTATGGAGACTAAAATCTGTATATGTGAAGAATGAGAAAACAAAGAAAAAAATTGCAATAGAATGTTTTAAGTTTTATGTTAGATGTGTCAGTTGTGATTTGGTTTGGCTGCATTTAAGCGAAGATAAAGGCAGATGTTGATAAATGTTGGCGTATCTTTTAAAGCATATATTTCTCATGCAGAAACTTCCTGGCAGTAGAATAGTTCAGTTCTGAGATGCCGTCTCCACCAAGTTGCTAGGTATTGAGGCTCCTGTTTTTTCCACTCTCGTATTCTTAGCACGTAGCTTCCATCAGCGACATCTCATGGGTCGAGACAGATCTTAGATACCTCACCAGCACATTTACCTGCTAGGCTGTTTCAAGAAAGAACACAGAGAAATGCAGCTGAGATGGGTTCCTTTTAGCAACTCTCACACAGTTATTATTATTGGCCAGAAATGAGTCTCATGGTCATATCCTGTTGCAAAGAATAATGGGAAATGTATTATTGTAATGTGTGTAAGGTTACCCCAAATCAGATTGGATTCTATTAACTAAGTGCAGATTGGATATTGGTTAGCAAGTGGCACTGCTGGACACAAATATAATATGTATGGGCATTCAGATGAGGGGTCAGAAACTCACATTTTGGGAAGTCAGAGAAGGGTTTCAAGAGGAAATAATTTCTGCACTCCTCCCACTCCTTCTCACCCTGATTTAGAAACATACTCATACATGTCTGTTTCCAACAAATAGAAAGCAGATTCTATTCTCTTCTTTTAAATAGCAGATTGTCTATATATATTTTTGTGGATTGAGATGAAGGTGATGAAATTTTTCAGGAAAAGGGGAAGGTGTGTCATCTTTGCTAAGGTTTACTTGTCTTTGAACTTCAAGAAAAAAAGTCTCGGGTTTTGTTTTATTTATTTATTTTTTAATTACAGAGGAAGTCTACATGAATAGTTCTTTGAAACATCTGTAACTTATAACCCTTAAAATTTCTTATTACTAATTGCTGATCCACTTGTTGCTCATCTCATTGAGCAGAGTTTCCTCTTAACCCCATCTGGGCAGTCCCAACAGCTCAGGGTTTTAAAGACAGGCCAACTTCAAGATCCTAGGCATTATGTGGGTAAGCAGCAGTGACTCAGGCTGTGGAGATTATGACTTGACATCCTTTCAGAGAGCATGGTTTTTGGAATAGGTATGACTATGAAACCAACATATGAGCACAGGTCATTATAATAACTGATTCCCAGATGAATCACATTATCTATTTCTGGATTTATATCTAAAGTTGAATGTGGCAACTTTGACGGAAAAGAATCTAAAACCAAATTGAGACAAATCCCTACAATCTGAGGAAATTTAAGAGCAGCTGTTAACACACCTTCTCTTATTTCATTCCATTTGTTATAGCTGGTGTGAGATTATTCACAGAAAGAATGCCTTTGTGAGATGACTACTGGTATACCAAGCAATGAAACCCAAGCTCTAACAGTGACTTTGCTTCCTGTTGGTTTCATTTTAAATCACTAAGAAATGAGTAGTCTTGGCACTATAGCACATGCCCGTAATCCCAGCAACTTGGGAGGCTGAGGCAGGAGACTGAGGCAAGTTCAAGGTCAGCCTCAATGTATTGAGACCCTTTCTCAAAATACAAAATAAAAAGAGTTGGGCATGTAGCTCAGCGATAGAATGCTCCTGGGTTTAATTCCCAGTACCAAGGGAAGGGAAGGGAAGGGACTACCTAGGCACATGTCAATTATGGCAAAGCTAATGGAAATATGGCTGTTCCATCTAGTACTGAGCCGAAGTCAGGTTGGAGACCTGGTCTAACTTGAACTAGGTTAGATCTTGACCCTCTGAAACACCTCTTCCCGTTTTCCAGTTCTGAGACAACTTGACAGAGTCATGTCGCCAGCTGCCTCCACTCAACATTTCTGCGTTATCAGCTGAGTGTGGAAGAGAGAAAGCAGTCTGTATGCCATCATGTTCTGCTGGGTAAGAGTCATGCTGGAAAACGGATTTCCCGGGATCCCTCAGTGTGCTCTCAAGTGCTCTAAACGAGCATCTTGGAGGTTTCCTTATCTCTTGGGAATGAGAGATAGTTCTCTGCTGTTTCCCGTGTTCATATGTGATAATCTGTGAGGAAGCTACCAAAGCCCCAATCTCCAATTCACTGTTTAAAAGGATAAAGTCATGTGGTTAAGCACAGGAGGGAGGAGAAGAGCTGCCCTTGGAAACAGGAAACGCTCTTTTCTGGGAGGCAGAGCTCCAGAATCACCAGCCCAGAACCCCAAATCCAGAATACCTAGTGGACTGAGGTGATTGGTCCTGTGGGAAATGAAAGATGGCAGCTAAAAGCCAGAGCATCAGAGCTGTGATGAACCTTATATTTCTTTTCTATCTTTGTTGGGGGGCAGGGTTCAGAGAATTGAACCCAGAACCTTGCACGCAATTATATTTCCAGTCCCCCTTTTTATTTTGTTCTGACACAGGGTCTCACTAAGTTGCCCAGCTGGCCTTGAACTTGCAATTGTTCTGCCTTAGCCTACCAAGTAGCTAGGCATGTACCATCATGCCCAGCATGGACCTTAGATATTTTTTTTTTTTTTTTAAACCAGGTATTGAACCCAAGAGTGCTTAACCACTCAGCTAACATCCCCAGTTCATTTTTTGTTTTGTTCTGTTTTGAGACAGGGTCTCACTAGGTTGCTTACAGCCTTGCTAAATTGCTGAGGCTGGCTTTGAACCTGCAATCCTCATACATCAGCCTCCTGAGCCACTGGGATCACAGGCATATGCCACCATGCCTGGCTGGACGTAGATTTCTAATCCAACATTCTTGTGTTACAGATGATAAAACCAAGAAACAGAGACACAAAGACAGGATTTTAAGTCTAGTTCCAATACTGCATCACAAGGCATTTGTGATTTGTTCACAAGTGGAGCCATAGCTAGGAATCTGACATCTATTTCAGTAAATCCAGTAGTTTATTGCAACCTATAGTAAAAAATAAGGCTACATGTTAACCACAACATAATTTATTTGTTTTTACATAGAATTACATCAATTCAATGTGCTCCACTAATTTCTCATGTAAAAAGAAATCAGAGTCTAATAATGCAAAATGGCCTAATGGAAAGAGTCTAGGTTTAAACCTGGGTTTAGTAATCTTCAGTAATTGGACAAGTCACTTAAAATCTTTGAGTCACAGCTTTGTCATCTATAAAACAAGAGAACTGTCACCTTGCAGGGTTGATGAAAGGATTCCAGATGATGTATGGCAAGGATCAATTTTCTGGTTGACATTGTTTATGTTCAGTAAATAGGAATTATTATCAATGTTATTATTATTAAACATCAGAAAGACAAATTGCCAGCTTTAAAATGAGAAGGTAAATTATTAAAATAATTTTTGTACAACCTTTTCAGAGAAATCGCTTTTGTGTTAAAAAAAAAAAATTCTAACTTGTCTACCTTATCTACATTCAAATCTTAATTCAAGCTCTTGAATCCCCCCAAGAAAGTGTCCCCTCACCTCCTTCGTCCTGAATTACACCATGTTCTTGGATGTACTTGCAATCCACATACGTTTGTTGTGTTGTGAATGTTTCTGGGGTTGCCATGGTTTCTAATACTCATTTCTAATCTGCAGTGGAATGTTTGAACTGAGCAGTTACCAGTTAAAGGGAGGGAAGAGGCACGGGCATGTCAGACTTTGCAGCTTCATATAATATGGTCAAAAATCACAGTCAAGCCTTCTGTTTTCCTTATCTATAAAATAGGATCATTATACTTCCTTTGCAAATTTGTGGTGACAATGACATGGACTAAGACCTGTGAAAGCAAGCAGCTTGCAACGTACAAGATATTCCATCATAAATGCTATAATCATACCAGCCAGGTTAGCTCACCCTTTCCTTGACATCTTTAACTCTTTCTTCTGGTCTCTTTCCAGACAGTTCTCTGTCCTCTCCTTTTAACCACTTAATTAAATGTAGCTATAGAGAAGAGCAAGGGAGATTTAAGGAAGTGGATTTTTCTTTTCTTTTCTTTTTCATTAAAAGTCTTTTATTTTATAGAGAGTAATTTATGGACAAAATAAAAATGCACAGGTAAGTGTTAAATACTATGAATTTTTCAGAAATTGAAACAATAATTAAATTTCAAAGTGAAACAAAGAATTTTTAAAATTCTGCAGTGAACTCCCATTACATTAGATTCTGCAGTGAACTCCCATTACATTGTAGAAGTCTTGGTTTTGAAATGAAATGTATTTAGCATTGAGCTTAAAGTTGAAAATAACTTTTCAGTTTTATAAACTGACTACACTCAAGCAAAACACACTAAGTTTATGAAATATCTATTTTGTTATTACCTGACATTTTAAATACATGGCAAACATTACTCATGATGCTCAGATCTGTACAGTTTTCTATTCAGAAAAATTTGAGAAGTGTATGAGATAATAGAAAAAAAATCAATACAGTTCAAATGATACAATTTTTCCAATAACTTACTTATATTCATTTCCTATGGTTTCTTTAACAAATTGCTACAACTCACTGGGCTTTTCTTACTTGCGTTTTTATTCTTTATAATTCCATCTAAACTGCTGAAATCATTTGATGAGCAAGAATTTCCAGAGAGGATGGGCTGTGTCAGTTTTAGTCACTTATGTAACTGAAGTGCTGAGTAAAGAGCCTGATACACAGTAGAGTATGAAATCAATATGTACCAAGATTTAAGTACTTGGCTTTAGCATCAACTTTTCTTGCTAACTTTGGCCTTCAGGAAAGTTATTTAAATTTCAATTCTGTTTGCTTATCTGAAAAATGAAGATAATAACAGAAGTAAATCTTTAATTTATACTGAGGATTGCTGAATGAGATTTATGGGAGGTCATTGTTTTGAACTGACTTTATCCACTGGGTTCCAACAGAACAGACCAAACCAAACTGGAATCACTCATGCTGTTTCCACAGCACTCAAGTGAAAGTAAGTTGATTATCCAACCTGAGAAATCAGAAGAGAGATGATAGCCAAATTCCCTAACAGGCTAGTTCTAGCCAGCATGAATAAGAAAGTTCGATCTGCTTCTGAACTTGTAAGAAAAGCAACCTGAAGTACCCTGATGTCACTCAATCTAATATTTATATTATGCTTTTCTCTTGTTCCTGCTCAAGCTACCTTATAAAAGCTATCTGTTTTACCATGCCCATCAGAGTGACCTAAGTCCTTAAATGAGACTCTACCCAATGCATGAATCATTAATAAAAGTTAATTTGATATGAAAACTAAATTTGTTATACTTTTGGTTTTTAGAGGTATCAAATGTAAAATGCTTAGCATATAATAAATAGTAAATATTACCTATTTATTATTAAAATATCAAGTGAAGGTAAAATAGTTGAGAGAAAGGGCACAGGTAATTCAATATTATTTACCCTATAGGCCAAGCATTAGAGGGTCCACTAGGTAAGGCCTGGCCCACTAACCCTCCTACAAAAGGGCATTCTAGACAAACAACCCTCTCTTGTCCCCCTAAGGTGCTGTCTTTCATGTTGAAGCTACAATGCCTCTGATGCGTGTACTTCATTGTATTGTGAATTTCTTCCCCAGTCTTTAGAAATCCTATCCCCCTTTTAAGATACAAACTGAATTCAGAAGATCACCATGCTGTCTTCAGCCACCTGCCTCCACATCCCCATGCTTCTAAGAATAAGAGGTCACTTGTCTCCTAATCTTCTGCTGTCCTTTGGCAACCTGTTCACACCTCCCTCATAGCACAGCAGAGAATTGCTTGATAGGCTTCAGTGGCTTATCTCTGTTAGATTAGGAACTTCCTGTGCAGAGTCCTCTCCACTGCTTATCTCCCTCTCTAGGAAACCAGCAGGCCTAGGCTCCAGTCCACGAGATCCTATCAGATTGAGTTAGTCAAAATTGATGGGAGTTTGCAAAATCATTTGCCTTTGCTGCTTCTTTGTTAATTTGTTAATTTGGCGGTGCAACTGGGCGTGGTGGTGCATGCCTATAATCCTAGTGACTCAGGCAACTGCAGCAGGAGGATTACAAGTTCAAGGCCAGCCTCAGCAACTTATGGAGACTCTGTCTCAAAAATAAAATGAAATAAAATAAAAAGGACTGAGGGTGTACTTCAGTGGTAGAGTATCCTTGAGTTTAATCTCAGTACCAAAACAAAGAAATAAATAAAACAAAATATTGGCGATTTATTCTAATTACTTCTTACTGGAATTGAACTGTCAGTTTAGTTTCTTGAAATATGCAGTTTCAACAACACAGGATTGAGTGGAATGGAGCTACCTTAAAAGTGATTAAAAGGGATTTAAAAGCAGTATTGTAGAGACACGCAAATCAGTATTATGAATCCACACCGCCTATTCTCACACTTTTATAAAGTTTCTGTCCCTTTCTGCAGCCCTCCTAATGAATTGAACAGTTTAATCAACAAACTGACCAGAATGGGTATTAACTCTAGTAACTGTGGATGCATCTAATATTGGAAGTGTCAGTGAAGCAAGTTTAGCCTGACACATAGCCTTAGTTTTGAAACCAAGCAGAAGGAAAAGAAGCCTGCAATTGTGAACATGTGCTTCAGTTTATGTGCCCTTAATGTTTCTAAAGAGCTTTTAATAATTTTTTTGTAAAAACAATACTTAAAATACTTAATGATAAAAATAGTCTTATGAAAAAGACCCTCCCACTCCATTTCTGAAAAGTATTTGCACCTGAAAAGTATAGCACGATGTTCTGAAATTATATATCAATACACATAAAATACATTTTACATTGAGAAAATTATGAATAACATTGTATAAATAATTGTACATGAATTCATAACATTTTAAAAATGCCATAGCTTGTGAAAACAGGTAGACAGTGTAAGTCTGTGCCTTGTTGGGTGTCTAGAAATCAAGCAGTTAGGTCAGTGTCACACAATGGGAAATTTTCTCAGTCTCTCAAAGCTTTCAATTCTCTGGGCTAATCTTGGTATCTCTCCCACAGGATTGATGTGAAAATTAAAATTGAAAATGCACACAAAATACTAGAGTGCCTGATTGCTACAAATATCCACTAAACATTTCTTTCTAATGTTAAAAAAAACACATACTAAGTTTCTGCTCTATTATGAACTCTACCAGTCTGCAATGATATAAAGGTTAAGAATAGGCATCCTGCTCCTTATTCTGACTTTCTCTAGAAGAAACCAAGGAAGCCAAGAGGATTAAAAGTATAGAACAACTGACAGCCAAAAGAATTGGATACTGAAAGCAAATAAAGATCTTCGTCTTTCTTAAACTCCATCTAACCAAAACATTCTATTAATATTGGCACTTTCAAAGCTAAATTATTCTAATTGCAAAAGGAGTCTGTAGTCTTACCCTCATTATACAATTGTCCAGTTTGGAGCTCACATTGCCTGCAGTTTATCAATGAGCAGGACAGAGATCTCTTTTTTTTTTTTTTTTTTTTTTTTTTTTTTTGAGTCTTCTACCCTGGATCAGTGAATTCAGCAAGAAATTTTTGCTGACTCAACTGGCCTTCCTCTTTGCCTTCAACATAACTTGTATTTATCCTTCAAGAGCCAGTTCAAATGTTACCTCTTCTATTTTTTTTTCTTTCTTTCTTTCTTTTTTCCTTCTTGCTCCATATATTCACAGAAGAATTCATTGCTGTATTGCTCTAGCTTTAATGTTTCTGCTGTGCTCTTCTTTGCTGAATTCCTTCATTATCCACTCCATAACTTGACTATCGTATGCCTCCTTCTAGGGTACATCTATTATTTGGCACCTCTACTATAAGCTCTCTTAGTTTAAAAAAAATCAAATAATTATATACTGATATATTTATTATTCGTTCTCTAAATGTGAAATTTGGGCAATTTTGTGGGACCATATTAATATGTGGATCATTATAAGGTAATGTTCTGGGACTCTGGTCTACTGAGGAGCCAGCAGACCTAGACTTTGGGTCTTGCACCATTTATGCAACCCTGAGTAAGTTGCTTAAGGTCTAGACCTTCCTTTCTTTAGCTTCTTTCCTTTTTCCAAAATGTTAATTTGGACTGTATAAACTCTAAGATTCTTTTCAGTTCCAAAATGCTATGAGTTTGTAATATCAACTAAACTAAATACCCAGTACTTTTTTCCCCTTAATAAATTAAGAATGTCGTGCTGAGAGTTTAAACAATGTTAATATAATTAAAAAAACAGAGCCTGGTATTTCAGAGGGTGGGCTCTCCAATCAGAATTCCTGGGTTTGAATCTTCTCTCCAATGTTTGTTTGCCCTGGGATTTTTGGCAAGTCATCGAAATTTTTGTGCCTTTGTTTCCTGATTTATTCAATGGAGACAATACAGCTTGTCTACGTCATATGGTTAATATGAAGATTAAATTAATAATATGCAAAGTTTTAATAGCAGTGCCCACCTCATAAAAGGTATTAAATGCCAGCTCTCATCTTACTGCAGTATCCCATGCCAGTTAACAAGACAGAGGGTCCTGGTACCAAGTCTCCTGGTCATACAACCAGTGCTTTTAAAACTGTACCATAAGCTATCTAATATGGTGCTTATAGTAATTATCCACATAAACATATTCAGAGAGACTGAGGTGGCTATGTGTTCAGTACTGTGCTAAGCTCCTTCCTGTTGAGTTCTCTCTGTAAGTTATTATAGCTCAGTACCTATCTGCAATTTTGGAATCAAATACTGAAAGTGTTTCATAGTTTATTGGATATCTTGAGCTTTTTTAGAGTCAAAAACAGACTTGACATGAGGCTATTTATATACTTTATTCCATTTAGTGTGAACATTTATCTGATTTATGACATGATTATTACTGGATTTTATAATGGAGTACTATCCCAAATCCCCTGAGAATGTTAAAATACATTAATAAATTGTTAGATAATATCCAGTGTTTCTATAGCCTTCTTAGCATTCAAAACTTCAAAAATTTATTAGGATAATGGCAATGTTTCATAACTGAATTGTGATGAAACTATGCAACTCCAATTTTACTAAAAATTGTGAACTGTATGCTGAAAACAGGTGAATGTTATGGTATGTAAATCATACATTAATAAACTTATCTTCAAAAATCTTAGAAAAAATAAGACATATAAAACCAATAAATTTTGCCAAGCATGGTGATGCATATCTGTAATCCCAGAGGTTCAGGAAGCCAAGACTGGAAGACAGCAAGTTTAAAACCAGCCTCAGAAATTTAGTGAGGCTCTAAGCAACATAGTAAGACCCTGTCTCAAAATAAAATTTCAAAAAAAGGACTAAAAATGTGGCTCAGTGGTAAAGCAGCCCTGGGATCAATCCCTCTGTACAAACAACATCAATAACAATGCATAGGCCTGTAACATCTCCAGTTTAATAACTCCAACTGACTAATATTTTGTGTTTAGCTTGAAATAGGGCTTAGCGGATAAAGATACTTGAGTCACACTCTTAAAGGATTTGAGTTTATAATGATCTACAAGGAATAGTGCTATAATATTCACCAAAGAGAGAGGAAATGACAGACAAAAAAAGTAATAAAATGAATTCATAAAAAATTAATAAAATTGAAGAAAAAGTCCAAATACTATTTCCTTTTTAATTTTTCCTGAGTTATTCCACTACAACATAATTACTTTTCTTCCTCTGACCTCCCAAAGAAGTTTATGTCTTTGGAATGAATCAATTCTTCCTAATCATCTGCATCTATTATACAGAATAGTAAGCCCCTAGGGAGCAGAGACAGTTTGTATTCGTTTTTGCATTACTCATGGTGCATAAAAAATGCCTAAGTAAAAATTTAATAAATAACTGTGTATGTGTGTGTGTGTATATAAATAACTGTATATATATATATATATATATATATATATATATATATATATAAAACTGTAGATACATATATAAGTATATGTAACTATAGATAATATCTATATATACATATATATAACTGTATATTAAACAATTTCCTCAATAAAACTTTGTACATAAAAATGTTATTCTTTTATATTCTATAACATATCTGATCCCAAGAGTCTTGACTAAAGGATTATAGGTCATTATTATAACATCATGCTTCCAAAGTCAAAACCAAAGGTCATAAATGTTAATCAACTTGTTCAAAACGAAACAGCTGTCAAACAATGAAGCTGATATTCCAAACTAGGTTTGGCAGACTTAGAACTCAAACTGCATCTGCTTTGTCTGAAGATATTTTCAATTGTGGGTATAGTATCAAGAAAAAGTTGGGGCTGGGGTTGTGGCTCAGCAGTAGGGTGCTCATCTTGCACTTGTGAGACCCAGGGTTCGATCCTCAGCACCACATGAAAATAAGTAAGTGAAATAAAGGTATTGTGCCCAACTACAACTAAAAAATAATTATTACAAAAAAGAAAAAGTAATCTCAGTTTTTTAAAAGAAGAATCCCTTGCAATATATCAATGTTACAGAAATATAAAACTTTTCTAATAGCGTTGGAAATGCTCATTATTTGGGAGACTGGAAGATTCATTGATCTTCTTTCTTCTCTCAAGAACTAACCTACTCTACAGAATACTCAAAACTATTGCATCTTAATTCTTTATTTTTTTTTTTCCTTTGGGCTACCCTTTTCTAACTGTATGATGTGAGCTAAATTCAACAGTTAGAATAGTTAAGCTAATAAAGAAATGCACAAAAACAGACAAGCTTGTCACTAATTGGGTTTTCTCTTTTTATACAATTGTTTTGTTTTGCAGTGCTGGGGATCAAATGCAGAGCTCATGCATTCTGGGCAAGCATTCTACCACTGAGCCACATCCCAGCCCTTTGTACAGCTATTGAATAAATTATCTTCCAGAACTCATCTTCTCATGATGCAGGTGGGTCCTTTGCCACAATGTAAGGCCACAGGATGAACAATTGGATTTGAAAATCAATAAATACAGTCCAGATCTTTTTCCTGGGAAAGATCAAATGTTTTGAGTTTAACTTCCTCTCTATCCCTAAAAACATTTCAGAAGGAAAAGACTGATGGATTCCTCATTGGTCCCTTTTCCTTTGTATGTTTTGCTAGTTTTTTTTAAAGCAGGCTGAGAAAAGTTGTTGTTCATTATTGAAGCTCAGAACGTAGTCAAATCCCTTTGAAGTTTAATACAGCATCTGTTCTGCTGTCCAAAGAGAGTAGAAAATTAACATCTTCATCACATGGGTTTCAATGTCAAGCTATTGCCACCCAGAAGGTGCAGGTGCAAGGATATAGTTAGCTTTGTTGTATAAAGCATATTCATATGTGAGTGGTGTGTGTGGGACCACTCACATAAAATAAGAACTAGATCTTATAAAATGCATACTTTAAATATAAGTTGAAAACACATTGATATTAAGCTAAAATTAGTCTTCAGATTGATTTTTCTGTGACCTGTCAAAGTCATTTAGAATTTAGTCAATAATAAACTCAGTCCAGTTTTGAAAAACTCAAAACTTTCTAAGGGTCCACTAAACTTTTCTGGTTTAGCTAATTGAAAGGTATGACTTCCAAAGTGGGAAATCTAATTCTAGCAGCCTGTATAAAGGGTACTTCTATCTCTTCTCCTCAATCAAGATTTTGAAAGTTAAATAAGAGTATTATAAAAATAATGACCAATAACATATTTTATAATGACATATGCTCTAATTTGTCAGTCTATAAATGTACATCTGTGACATTGATAGGGACAGAGATGAGGCATATGACTACTCATTAGTGCCATTAGGCTGTGATAAGCCTTTTCCATAGTGCAACTTCTGTAATTTTCAGTTTTGCTTCCTTAGAGTGAGGTGAGAACCTAGGAATACCTGAAATGCAATCTCAGTGCAGAAGATTTCAATTTTTAAAAAGTTTCTCATTGATAGTATTTCAAATTAAATTAGATTTTATAGATTCATTAATTCCCCACACATTATATTTTGCAAATCTATGTAGAATTTACTAAAGCAAAGAATCACAGTAACTCTCAAACATAGAGTCAACTTCTACTATTAGGAAGATAGAATACACATAATTTTTTCAATTTCTCTCACTAAATAAAAGCCTTGGAAATTATGCGTAAGCAGGCTTTGAAACATAGAGAAAAGAAGGCAGATGGGATAGTGACCTTGGGATCAGAGGACTGACACAGTGAGTTTCCTAGGATTTCCTTTTTGCCTTATAAGTCTCAGATATGGAGGTGAAAAAGCCAGCCACCCAGAAATGCTGACAAGCTCAGTCAACAAGAAAGCCCTGTCAAAGCCTCCTCTCTTCAGCCAGAGGATCAGGGAAGGGACAGCCTAGTAAGACTGCAAACTTTTAGATAAGAACTGCTCTACTCCAGCCAAACACTGCAGGACAAACTGTGGCAGCACCCCATCCATGCAAAGGTCCCATTGGGAGCCTAGATTTCCCACTACATCCGGTTGTAACCAGGTGCCCCAAGTCCCACAGTCTCTTGCCAGGGTGATGTCAAAGACTCAACCAGAAACCAGTACGGCCTGTCTGCTGTCATGAAAACTCAGTCCCCTGAAGTACCAATGGAGAGGATTTAGGGATCCCAGAGCTTCCCATCCAGCACTGTTCCTGCTCCATTCTGGGATGATACCAGTGAGGCCCAGTGAAACATAGGACCTTTACCACTGCCCAGTGGTGAAAAGGCTGGATACCCTTCCCTACTCACGGTGTCCACCCTTGTCGATAGTTTTGACTACTCCAGCCAACACAATTTTTTCACATTTCATTAAGAATTATTTTTGCATGTGCTGATCGCTTTTTGTCTTTATTTGAATATATGTATTTGTTTATTATCATTTGTTCCATTATTCTTTTGTTCTTTTGCTTTGTTTTTCCTTTGATGGAGGACTAGTGAGATTTTTGTCTCTGTATTGTTTTTGTGTTTGTTTCTCCTATTACCCTTTCTCTCCTTTCTTCTCCCACTAACAGCCAAATCCTCTTGTTCTCTCTTTTTCCTTGTTCCTTTTATTTTTTTTCTTCTTCTTCTTCTTTATGAACTTCACTTGATATTGCTCTTCTGCTTTCTTCCCTGTCACCTTTTGAATACTCTAAACTTTCTTTTGCCTTCTTACTCCATTGTCTTTTTTTCTTAAGGAAATATATTTTTTTTTTACCATCTTCCATAAGTATTTAATTTATACAGTTTCTGTCCCTACCACTTATGTTGCAGTTATTAGTTCAGTGAATGTCACTGTTGACTTACTGTTGTTGCTATTGTTAATTGCTGATGCCACCATTCCCGGTTTTGAGGGATTTGGGGTTGTAAACACCTGGTATTTTGTTTTTAATACTATTTACTGTTTACTGCTATTGCTGTTCTTTATCATCTTTTCTGTGAGGTGCTGTGAATTTAGTGTGACACTGTGAGTTCACAGAGTAGCTATTCAGCTGCGAAGATTCACACCCAACCTATCTAAGAGACAGGTATCCTTATTCCATACACAATCTAAACCCATTCAAACTTTAGCAATACTTTAACACAACAAATAGGTGGGAAAAAGAAAAAAAAAAACCTCCAAACTGATGACTAACTCCAAGCATAAATGTCTATGGGGAGACCTCAAGTACCTTTCATCAACATCTTCTCCTGCAGCAAAAGCAGGAAGAATTAATAAACGGACTGCAGACCCTACACCTGCAAGAGGCTTCATACCCTTTTAGAACATACAGAATTTTCAAGTTTAGAAGAGCAATCACAGAGTGTGTACCCAATATATTCTACTGTGGACAACACAACTGTCTGACCTGCTAGAAAAACCACAGTCTTGTAAGATCTACAGAGAAAATGGGATCCTCAAGCTTCGATACAATAAACAACATATAAAAATACGCTAACTATCACAAAAAAAAAAAAAAAAAAACTAGCAGGGGAATTACACTACAAAAACTCAGTTAGAAATGTAGTCAACATTTCACCAAAACCCGATATCCCAAAATACTGTGAGAGAATGCTCTGCCCTAAAAAGATCCTCTTATTAAAAGGGAAGGGACATCCCATTTCAGATGGATGCACAACAGATGCACAAGTCTCAACATAGGGATACAAGTAATATGAAAAAAAAAATAGGTAATATAACAGCTCCTTTAAGGTTCATAATTCACAAACAGCAGATTCCAAAGATATTGACATAGATGAAATAATGAATAAATAATTCAAAAGAATGATTATTTAAAAATTAATCAATTTTCAAGAGAACACAGAAAAAGAACTGAAAGAATTAAGGAAGTCAGTTTAGCATAAGGATAAGAAAATCAATAAAGAGAGAGAGATTGTAAAAGAGCAAAATGAAAATCTTGGAAATGAAAGGCACAATAAATCAAACAAAAATTTTTGTTGAACACTTCTCCAATAGAGTAGGCCATGTAGAAGTCAGAATATTATAGCTGGAAGACAAAGTGGCTGCCCTTGAATACACGGAGTGCATTGAAAAGAGGAAAATAGATAACCATAACCAGAATAAACAAGAATTCTAGGACAACATTAAGAGACAAAATTTAAGAATTATTGAAATTGAAGAGGGAGTCAAGATACAAGCTCATGACATAGATAATCTTTTCAGGAAAATAATAAGAGAAAAAAATCCAAATTTTATTCTGTATGGTAGGTATTTTAATTATAACATGTCATGGATTTTCAGATATTGAAGGTATTCAAAATTCCAAATATACAAGGTGAAAAAAACGAGCCTCTCCATCATATAATTAAAATATCTAATATACAGGACAAGGTAAGAATTTTAAAAGCCTCAAGAGTAAAACACCAAATCATCTTTAGAAGTAATTCAATCATAATTATTTATGATTTCTCAACAGAAACTATAAATTCCTTGAAATACAAAACTGTCACACAAGATCGCTATATCCAACAAAGCTAACCTTTATAATAGATGAAGAAATGAAAATCTTTTAGCAAAAGCGAAAAGAATTCCTGACTAGTAAGCTGGCACTACGTAAGAAAACATATAAGGAAATACTACACCATGAAGAAATTAAAAACAAACTCCAGAGCCCACAGTGTAAAAATATCATTAGATGAGGAGAGAAGGAAATGAAACACAAACATTACAAATAAATAAAAATGCCAGGAAATGACAAAAATCTCTCTGCAGTGACATTGAATATAAACTATTTCAAAGCTCCGATTAAGATATAGATGGGCAGAATGGATTTAAAAGACTCAACTCTATGTTTTTGTTTTTTTTTCAAATGATTCACTTCCAGACAAAGACAATAGCAAGCTGAAAGTGTGAAAGTGAAAGGATGGAAAATGATACTTCATGCACATGGAGCCCACAAACAAAGGAGAGTAGTTACTCTGAGACCTGACAAAGCAGACTTCAAACCAAAATTAATCAGAAGAGACAAAGATGGTCACTTCATACTAGCAAAGGGAAAAATCCAACAAGAAGATGCAATGGTGTAAATATGTATGTTTCGTAAATACATGTCATGCAGTGTAATTAATTAACACAACCCAACTCAGATAGACCTAAAAACAATAATATTGATTGATTTCAATACAACCCTCTCACTGAAAGGTCAATCAAACGTAAACAGAGTAGATTTTTCAGACCTGAAAGATAAATTGTAAATCAAATTGATCTAACAAACATCAGTAGAAAATTACATGCAATGGCAGTTAAACTCACTTTCTTCTTTGCTGCCCATGGAACTTTCTACAAAAGATACCACATTTTAGGCCAGAAAACAAGTCTTAGCAAATATAAAAACATTCAATATAAACTTTGCATATTATCAAATCATAATGGAATGAAATTAGAAATCAACAGCAAGGAATACTATAGAGACCACATAAACACATGGAAATTGAACAATATAATTTTGAATGATGGATGAGAAAGGTAAACAAATCAGGAAAGAGATTTAAAAATTCTTAGGATTAAACTAGAGGGGAGACACTACATATCAGAATCTCTGGTACACCAATGAAGGTAGTTGTAAAAAGAAAGTTTATACCTATGAGTGCCTACATAAATATATATATATATATATATATATATATATATATATATATATATATATATATATATAAATCCCAAATAAATAAACTAATGGTGCATTTCAAGGCCCTCAAGGAATATGATTTATCCTATTTCAAAACCAGTAAAAGGAAGGAAATAATTAAAGTCAGAGCCAAAATTTATCAGAGAATTTTAAAAAATATAAAGAATCAATCTAATGAAAATTTTGATAAAATAAAACATCCTTTTTTTTTTTTTTTTTTTTTTTTTGAAAAGATAAAACAGACCTGACAAACTTTTGGTCAAACTAACCAAAAGAAAGAACAGGAAGACACAAATTAATAAAATTAGAGCTGAAAAAGGAGATATTTCCACAGACATGACAAAAATGGGGAGGATCATTGAGGGCTATTTTGAAAACTTACATTCCTATAAATCGAAAAGTCTAGAAAAAGTAGATAAACTTCTAGACTTAACAAAGTTGAACCAAGATGATACAGAAAACCTAGCTAGACATGCCCAAAACATTTGCCCTTCTGAATTTGAAACAAGAGGATATAGAAAACCTAAGGAGACCAAAATACAGGCAATGAGGTTGAAACAGTAATAAACAGCCTTTCAACAAAGAAAAGCCCAGGACCAGAATCATTCTCGGTTGAATTTTATCAGACATTTAAAGAAAAACTAACTCCAAAGCTTCTCAAATTATTATATGAAATAGAAACAGGTGAACATTTCCAAATTCATTCTATGAAGCCAATATTACCTTGATATAAAAAGCAGACAAAGAAACATCAAGGAAAGAAAATTACAGACCTAAATCCTTGATGAAAAATAGATACAAAAATCCTCAATAACATATTAGCAAATTATATTCAACAACACTTTAAGAGGATTTGTACATCATGACCAGGTTGGTTTTATTCCAAGGACATAAGGATGGCTGAACTTGTACAAATCAATAAATGCAATTACTGCTATAAACAAAATCAAGAACAAAAATCACATAATCATCTCAATAAATGCAGGAAAAAAGCCAACCAAATACAACATCCATTAACAAAAAAACAAAAACAAACAAAAAAACAAAAACAAACAAAAAACTAGAGATAAAAGGAACTTATCTCAACATCACAAAGAATATCATGAAAAACCCAAAGCCAACAACATAGTAAAGATGGTTAAACTGAAAACATTTCCTCAAAGATCAAGAATGGGACAAGGATGTCCACTCTTACCTATTTAATACGATGATTGAAATTTTAATCAGAGCAATTATTCAAGAGAAAAAAATCCAAAGTGGATACGAATAGGAAAAGAAGAAATCAAATTATCACTGCAAATTATATCATCTTCTGTATATAGAAGACCCAAAAAGCTCCATCAGAAGACTTCCAGAACTAATAAATTCAGCAAGTAGGGGATTACAAACTCAATAGCTTTTCTAAATTCATTTCTAATAATGAATCTCATGAAATGGAATCAGGAAAACAATTTCATTCACAATAGCCTCAAAATATATAAACCAAAAAAAAAACAAACAAACAAAAAAAAACACCTAGGAATAAATCTAAACAAGGAGATTTATAGAACACTAAAGAAACAAATTGAAGAAGATACCAGAAGATGGTATCTCCCTTCCACATTCATGGATAGGCAGAATCAATATCATTCAAATGGCCATGTTACCAAATATGATCTACAGATTCAATGCAACTCCCATCAAGACATCAATTTGACTAAGAAAAAAAAGTTCTAAAATTCACATAGAAAAATTAAAGCCTAGGTATGGTCAAAGCAATACTGAGCATAAAAGCAATATGGAAACATCATAACATCTGATTTCAAATTATACTACAGAGCTATAGTAATAAAAGCAGCATGATACAGGCAAAAAACAGACCCATGGAAGGGTATAGAAGACCAGTGGAGAATAAAAGACACATAGACAATCCATATAGATATGGTTATCTATCTGTTCCTTGACAAATGTCCAAAAAAAACATGTTGGAGAAAAGATAGCTTTTTTAAAAAATGGTGCTGGGAGAATTGGATATAGTTATGTAGAAGAATGAAACTAGATCTCTTATCCTGCACCATAATCAACTTAAAATTGATCAAAGACCTAGGAATTAGACCAGAAACATTGCAACTCTTAGGAGAAAACAGGTTCAAATTATAGGCACAGGCAATAACTTGTCAATAGAACTTTTAAAGCTCAGGAAATAGTATTATAAATTAGTTAATGGGATGGCATGAAACAATTAAGTACATGAGGAGAAATCCTACAGAATGGAAGAAAATCTTTGACAGCTGCTTTTTCAGCAGAGGACTGATATCCAGAATATATAAAGAACTCAAAAAACTGAATGCCATAAAAACAAACAACCAGTCAATAAATGGGCAAATGAACTAAACCGCCACTTCTCTAAAGAATATAAACAGCCAAGAAGTATTTGAAAAAAAATGTTCCATATCTTTATCACTCAAGGAAATGCAGATCAAAACTCCACTGAGATTTTATCTCACTACCCAGTTAGAATGCCAATTATCAAGAATACAAATAATAATACTGGCAAGGATGTAGGGAAAAAGATTGTTCACTTTTAGTGGGCTTGTAAATTAGTCCAATCACTACAGATATCAGTATAGAAGTTCCTCAAAATATTAGGAATAGAATCATCATATGACCCAGCTATACCACTCCTCAGTATTTTTCTACAGAATTAAGGTCAATATACTATTGTAAAACATGAATACACACATTTATAACTGCACAATTTACATTAGCCTAATGAGGGAACCAGCCTAAGTGCTCATCAGTAGCTAAATGGATAAATAAATAAATAAATAAATATGTGTGTGTGTGTGTGTGTGTGTGTTAATTAAGTCTTTTGTAGGAAAATAAATGAAACTTAAGAGGATTATGCTAAATGAAATAAAGCCAGACTTATAAAGTCAAGGGTCACATGGTTTCTGTCATATGCAGAAGCTCCAGAGGAAGAAGGTTAAAAACAATAGGGGGAAATGCTATGAAACTAGAAGGGAGATAATGACATCTTTCCCCCCAAATCCCCTAGATCCCCCCATCTCTAAATACACACAGCATCAACAATCAATATTATACACCTTTGTACTTAATTAAGTTGGAGAACATTTTTCATGTCTACTGAACTGCCACCAAATCAGATGGCTGTAATAAATTTCTGCTGATTAATTGAAAGTTTTAAGTTTAATAAGTAATATCGCAAATATCTGACAATTCATGTAGACTTTAAGAAACTAATTCCAAGTATGATGATAGAGATATGTTGAAAATTAAAGAATGGAAAAAAAGAGCATCATGCAAACATTAAAAGAAAGCAGGTGTAATGGTTAATTTAAATAGTCAACTTGATTGGATTAAGAGAAGTTTGTAGTTAAGGGGCTTATGGGTGTGTCAATGAGGGTGTGTCTAGGAATGTTGGGCATGTGGAATAGTCAGTGGAGACCCTCCCTAACACCGTCCAATAGGATGATGGCTTGGTTGGAATAAAAGTTGGAAGAACAAGGAAGCAGTAGCAGATGTCAGCTCCATTATTCTTGAACTGGTTCTGGATTGCTGCTGTGATCCTCTAAGAATAACAGACTCTGGCTTCTTCACTCTTCTAAAGTGGATTCTCCAGAACCCTTTGGTCTCAGATTAGGGTAGCACCATTGATCGTTTTTTTTTCGGGGGGCTTCAGCCTCTTGGACTGCACAGCTACTGGTTCTTCCAGCTCTGCAGCCTGCAGATGGACATTATGGACTGTCCAGCTTTTGGTCACCTAAGCCAACCTAATAAGTCCTCCTTTTATAATCATACTTTCTGTTGATTCTGTTCCTCTGGAGAACCCCGACTAATATAGAAGGAATGTTGTATTAATATCACCCCAAATAGAGCAATGGAAACTACTAAACATAGAGAGGTATATCTGATCCAGAACTTCAAAGCCTAGGAAGGCAAAAGAGATAGAACTGTATGTGATGAAGTGTGCAGTGGTGTTTGCCTGTAATCCCAGCGACTCCAGAGGCTCAGGCAGAAAGATCCCAAGATGGAGGGCAGCCTCAACAACTTAATGACACCCTAAACAACTTAACAAGACCCTGTCTTAAAATAAGAAAAAAAAAAACAATAAAAAGGGCTGGGGATATTACCCAGTGTAAAGCACCCCTAGGTTCAACCCCCAGTACCAAAACAAGCAAAAAACAAAGTTATAGAACTCAAGGGACAAACAGGCAAATTTGCAAAGATAATTAGAAACTTCAACACCTCTTTCTCAATCAATGGAGAGAACAATTATGTAATCAGTAAAACTCAACAATAGCATTTATTTAAAAAAAAATCTAACCAACAGTTTTATAGAATATTCTCCAAGAGCAGAACACATTCTTTTCAAGTACTCACCGAATACATAGATAGATCATGTCAGTCTAGAAATTCACAACAGAAAGGGAAGAAAATTTCCAAACACATAAAAACTTTTATATAACCCAGAGAAAGTTCCTAGGTAAATTAAACAAAAACAAAAACAAAAACCAAACATTTAACTGAATGAAAACAGAAACAGTATATTAAGACATGTGAAATATAGCTCAACAGTGCTGAGAAGGAATTCCTAAGGCTACTTAGTTCCATTAGAACTGAAGAAATGTCAAAAAAATCTATGAGAAAAATTTTTTAAAATAGATAAATTTAGATTTATTTGTATATTTGTTTAAATATGAATATATAGAGATTTCTTTGTATGTCTACAAATAAGCTAATATATTAGATTTCCCGTGAAAATTTGAAGACTGATCATATATATACGTATCTTATATATATAAGCTAACATGTATGTATCTGTTTCTCAATATACACAATTTTTTTCTTGAACATTTAAAGACTGATCAAATTTAATTAGGTCAGTCATTGTGAAGGTTTTGAGATAACAAAAAAAATTCATCTATAAAAATGAAAATAAGCTGATGATTGATTGCTAAAGAATATTTTGTATTAGACATCAGTATTAAGCTCTTATTCTTGCTCTCCCCTTCTCTTTCTTTCACTCTACTTACATATACTTTACATATCCCAGGCAGAGTACTAGGTGCTAAAGATTATTCAAAAGCTAGTGAAGGAGGGCCCAGTCACTGAATGAACCAACTCCATCTTATTTGTGGCTCCATTTGCCTCTTTTGACTTTTTTCTCCTCTGAGCAATTTCCTTCTGCAAGTTACCTTGGATTCTAGGAACAACAGGACCGACTGGTAAGTACCTTCATGATAAGGCACTGAAACTACTTACAAGCAAAGAAGAGCCTTGCAGAACAGAACACCCATAATGAGCAATTGTCCTGAAAGAAAACCAAGGACGCTGACTCCACTGACTCCAAAGCAGGAGAAATCTCACAAGGTAAACTAAACCACCCCCTCTAATGATGACCTTCCAGAACCTCACAGAAACCAGCTGAGATAATGATCAATCAGACCATGCTCTAACAAGGTAGGTTTTTTTCCACCAGGTAAGCAAACCCCCTACCACGTGAGCCCCCAGCCCTAGCCTTTGTTGCTCTTTTCTATAAAGTCCCAAAGTTTCTGTCAGTCCCTTGAAGGCAGATCTTTTGTCACTATACCCTCATATCTGTTCTTCCTAATGTGGCCCACCCATGCTCAGCTTTGTCTAATTGACATATTGAGAGGGGTGGTCAAGCCTGGTCTTTGAGCCCAAGCTGGGGCTGGGCCTTCACCCAAGGACTCTGGTAGCACAAGAACTAGGAAAGACTGTGTCCGTGCTATTAGTGAACTATGTATGCTTAGTTCCTAGAATACATTTCTTCTTCATCTAAATAAGCTACTTATTTTCAACTTTAATCTTCAGTAACTGGAAGAAAGCAAAGCAGGCACTAGGTCCTCAGGTGTTGCTGGTCTGACGCTTAGACATCAATGAAGAAGTGGAAGGTTGTTAAGTCTTATTCTCCAATTTGAGTTTTTCCTCTGGAAAAAGCAGAGTTCTCCTAATCATAGTTATCTAAGAAGCCGGTTCCTCCAGCAAAATTCTGTTTTCCAATGAAGTGGTGAAAAACCATTATTTAGCTAAAAGACTGAGTAGTGTTTTCTCAGATACAACCCTCTGCCTTTTAAGTAAGTAGATAAAATCTTGAAGCTAGAATTCCTTTCATGTCACTCTGTCTCTTGGGGTAACTGACATGAGTCCTTAACATAATATCTTAATATAATATTTCTTTAATAAATATTACCTGAACAAATAAATTCATGATTCAATTAGTGACTGGTTACCTGATATATAATAACTAATACCTAATAATCTAATATCTAATAACTGACTTAGTGCCATACTGTGGTTGGATATTCTGAGAGGAGCCAGACTGGATTTGTGTAACTTCTTTTCACAGAGCAATGATTGCAATAAATTTAAAAAAAAAAAAAAAAAAAAAGACATAATAGGTTTTGAAATAACAGAGTAAGAGATATTTGCAGTGAATATTGCTGGTGTCATTTGATTTTCTTAACAACACTATGAAAAGATAGAGAGGATAATGTGATATCCACTTTTCACATGAAGAATCTTGAACTCAGAGCAAGTTCCTTGCCTAAGATCCCTCGGCTTTGCAATAGGACCAGGTAAAACAACAGAAAAGTTATTCGGCTCAGGGTTCAGGAGGCTGGGAAGTCTGTGAGTATGGCATGCCTACACTGGTCAAGAGACTTTTTGTTCTGTTATTTCATGGTGGAAAGGAAGTCAAAATGCACAAAAGTTGAAGACTCAATCTTTATATCAGGAACCCACTCCCTTAATAACCAGCCCACCTGAAATCATGGTCTTCATCCAAGAGCCCTTGTGACCTGATCATCTCTTAAAGGCCCCACGTCTTAACCTTGTTATAATGGCAATTAAATTTCAACATGTGTTTTGGAGAGGATTTTCAAACAATAGAAACTCTTTCAAGGAAATATTTCAAATTTTGCTTCTAAGCCTTTAAAACATAGAGTGTCATGGTTAGGATATGAAAAAATTCCCCCCAAAGCTCATGTGTTAGGCCATGCAACAATGTTCAGAGGTGAAATGATTGTATCATGAGGCTCTGATTATCATCAGTGGATTAATAACTTCAATGGATTTAAGAATAGGTGGTGAAAACTATAGGTAGGTGAGGCATGGCTAGCAGCTGTAGGTCACTGGGGCTGTGGCCTTGGGGATTATATCTGAACCTGGTCTCTTCCTCTTTCTTTTCTCTTTCTTTCTCCTCTGTCATGAACCGAGCAGCTTTCCTTCACCAGGCCCTTTCCTCTTGATTGGTGTTTCTGCCTTGGAGGCAGATGACCACGGACTGAATCTTCTGAAACGATGAGCCAAAATTCATCTTTCCTCCTCTAAGTGGTTCTTGTCAGGTATTTTGGTCATGGTGATGAAAAAGCTAACAGAATTCTAAACTTTAGGTAGATTTGGTGAATACACAAAGTTCCTTCCATATTACGTACTCAATATTTTAAATAAATTTTTCTTTAGGGATTGAAAATCAAATCTACAGATTTTAAATCTTCCAGAAGACTTAACCACAGGCTGTGGGTGTAGCTCAGATGGTAGAGCACTCTCCTAGCATGAATTTGATCCCCAGCACTGTGCACAGAAAAATGTCTTTGGTAGCATTTTAGTTTTTGAATTCTGGGCATCATCTAAAAATATTTAGTCTATTAGAAGGAAGTCTATCAGAACAGGGGAAATCAAACACCTCCATTGCAACTGAGGAGTGAGTTCTTAGGGACAAGTACACTTGTCATCTTAAAACATCAGTGTTTTCACCAACATCAATAATTATGGCCAACATTTATTTCAGGCCTATCAGAGCTTTAAAATAATGATTTTATTTATTTCCCACAATGAATTTCTAAGGTAAGGTTTTTACTCTCACACTCATTTTACATAGTGAGAAATTAAGGCTTAGATGAAGTAATTTTCCCAAGATCATACAGATAATAAATTTCTGTGTGCCCAAAGTAATTTAAGTCTAGAGCCCTCCATTTTCCACTTGATATTCACTTACCTGTGATAGAAATTACTTGATTAATGTGCCAGCAGGTAACCTATAGATTACATAAACCTCATGGTGTTCAAGGCAACCATAAGGTAACAGAAGTTCTTTGGATTTCATAATCACATTTTACAAAAAAAAAAAAAGAGCATTGTTATTCTTTTGTTATCCAAGTAGTTTTAAGGAGAAAACCTATAATTTTAAGAATTATGTATAAGACATGCAGGAACTCTATTTTTTCATCTATAACCATCCAGAAGGCTTTCAAACTGGGCATATTCCCAGGGCCCACTACTCTAAATTCTGATGCAATGTATCTGGAGCTTGAACTCAGAATCTGTATTCTTAAAAGCAACCAGATGGTGGTAATGGAAGTCACCCTCCCACCACTTTCAAAAACACAGTTTTATATTTCTTTTCACCTCTGATTCTTGAAGCCACCTGGCTTTTCAAAACAAACAATGAAGCTACTTCCTAAATTGCTTAATTACAAGTCTGACAAATTCAGTGAGAACAAACAACAGGTGCTGTTTGCAAGATGAGTTTGGAACCCAATCAAATACCTCCTGTATTTGTTTTTGTTTTTGTTTTGTTGTTTTGCTTCAGCATAATATATAGTTGCTAAGTTCCCAGGCTCACACTGATTTGAGTTCAACTTTGAAATTTTAAAATGCTAAGAAGAAAATTCTATGGGACAGGACATATCTATAATTGAAGAAAATGTCATTCCTTTGATAAGCATCACAGTTTGTTGCTTTCATCCTCAAGCTATCCTGCAGTGGCTTTCAGGGTAGTCAGGAAATGCTTTGAGTCACACTTCTTAATGGTATTTGTAGGACTGATAGCCCTAGGTAATTCTCCTAATGGGGTCTTGGGCTAACACCTCTCTTAAATAAAGATAGGAAGTCTCATTTTACTGAATTGATCCAGGCTTTCCACCCTCAAGGATTTTCACCATGAGTGTTTGAAGGCACCTTTCTTTTTTTTTTAAATTTTTATTATTGGTTGTTCAAATGTATGAAATATGATATGTGAAGGCACCTTTCTTAACCTGAAAACATGAAGTGTGTGTGTGTGTGTGTGTGTGTGTGTGTGTGTGTGTGAGAGAGAGAGAGAGAGAGAGAGAGAGAATATCAGGTGTCAATATCTGGGGCAAGAGAAATGTAATAGATTCAGAAAAAAAGATATATATATTCCCTGCTTTTTCCCAAGTGACAAAATTCTCTGTGACTCCTTTCTTCCCTAAATTGATGTATTAAAAGAAAATAAAGGAGTTTTTTTAACCCCCTTTCTATCTTCTCTTTAAACTTTTAAGTATATGCTGCTGTTTTTAAATAATTAGCAAGTTTTAGGATTTCATAGTCTTTTCAAAGACTGTGCAATATTTTTCTTGGATAGGTAAGTTTTACCCTGTCTCTGTTTAAAGAGGAACAGTCTGTGAAGCCTTTGAAATTGCATGGCAAACTGGCATGGTGGCACATGCCCATAATCCCAGTGGCTCAGGAGGCTGAGGCAGGAGAATCGCAAGTTCAAAGTCAATCTCCCCAATTTAGCAAGTCCCTTAGCCACCTTAGCAAGACACTATCTCAAAATAAAAAATAAAAAGGGCTTGGGATGTGGTTAAGCACCCCTGGGTTCAATCTCTGGTATCCTCTCCCCCCCCCCCCAAAAAAAAAAAGAAAAAAAGAAATTGGATGGTAATGTTTGAGTACATATTAATTATTCTGGGAACAGAGTAAATCCCCACTCCAAATTATCAAAAAAGGTCACTTTACCTAGAAAAGCTTAACAGTTACACCTTCTCATAAGAAATCAGTTTTCCAGATATTAAGTCTATCTTTTTAAGATTTTAAAAAGCTAAAAACTTTGTTAAGATTTCATGAATAAGATGAAATGCCACATAATTTCTACAGAAGGTTACTTTTTAAAAATTGATTATTTCCCTTATCTATTCACAAATCATAGCTGTAAATATATATAGGGTACAAAGAGGTCTTATAATTTTTAATAGAGTGTGGAATGAGCAAATCAAGCCAACCAATCCCTCCCTCACATTAAATAGGGGACATCTGCTATGAGAACATTTAAAATCCACCTTCTCAGTGGATTTGCACAGTGCTCAATTATTAGCTACAGCAAGGAAAATTATTTATACATTGTAGATTCTTAACTTGTTTCCACAATCAAGACTGCTAGTAATTGCTTATAGACAAACAGATATTTCAAAATCTTTTCCTTAGTCATTGCCATTAAGACCATTAAAATATCAAAGGCCAATTGTATTACAGGGGCCTGATAGTGTATGTAGCACTTTCTGTTTTTGTTGCTTTGTTTTAGAAAGTGAAAACCCTCCTTGATAGAAATTGTTGGCATTTATATCAAGGATAGTTTTTTTTTTTTTTTCCTTTTATGAAATCTGAGTCTGAAAAGTAAAAGTAAAAAAAAGATATCTTTTAGTCTATGGACCTTCCACACCCTCCAATCTGAGACATGCAGGAATCTGGAGATAGTATTTAAAATTTAAATAGTTTGATAATGGAATAGTAAAGTACTCCCACATAAGTATTCAGTGTTTTAAGGTAAAGTACCAAAATCCAGGGTTTGCTTTCTCTTTTAAAGTAAATGATTCAGATGGCCACCTGGGGATTTTGTTGTTGATCAAATCACAATCATTGACCTCACATACCTTTGGATATCTATCAATCATTTAAGGTTTTGTCTAAGTCATACAATATTTTGAAGCTGGTTTCTTCATCTGTGGAAAGGGCTATTGAGAGATGATTACAAATGGTTTCTAATGATTTGGGGGGTTTTTGTACCCTTCTCTTTCATTGTGGTAATCCTTAAAAGTAGCTCAAACAATATTCAGAGTTTAATTTTAAATGATCAAAGACTGATAAATTGCTGCTCTGATACAGTGAAATCTTCAGAAACCATGATAAATAAAAGTTATTGATAAATAATCCTATCATTTGTGGAGTTGGAATATGATGTTTTTTGATTCCACTGCCGAGCAGTGTTAATGATAGACAATGTGTTAAATCTCACCTGTATATACAAGACATATAGAAGTTGTCCTAAATATGTTATGTTCTCAGAATCTTCCATGTTATAACAAGCACTACTATGTTTCTTATGTTTATGCTTCATGTGTCAGGGCTATTATTGATATTCCTTTTCTTAGTGTTAGAATGTTATGCTTGAATTTGGGGCCCCCAAAAGACCACCAGAGACCAAGATCGATGTAAGCAGCAAAGAGGTGTTTATTGTGAGCTAGCTCCATCCTCTGCGCGCACACACAGCAACTGGTGACACTGAGAGGCCTGGAGCCCAGGGTTTGCAGCAGTTTTATACACTCTTTGGGGAAGGCAGGGACTTCACATACATCATAGCATCTCTTAGCAAATCATCACACACCGTGGGAAAATCATAAAACAACTCTAAACATTGATTAGCACATTCACAAGCGGGAACAAGTTGGGTAAGGGTGATTGGTTAGTACAAGAGGGGGATTTGTTTGAACTGATTGGTTTAAGCCATGAGAGGAGTATGTGTTGAACTACTTGGTTCCCCAACACATTATCAACCAGGATTAACTACTGGGAGGGTCATCTGGCATCTCAGGTATTTTCCCTGTCTCATGCTGATTGGTGGTTGCTATGGGTTCTCACCTGGCCTGACTGAGTCAGGGACACCTGGTGCAGCAGATCTCTCCTGTTATTTGTATATAAACAGCTCAGCAGGGTGGGTATGAGCCTATGAGTGCTCTGTGGGTCTTTCCAAGGACAAGGGTCAAGCCCCCTTCCTTGGACAGGCTTTGCTCTGAGGTAGAGGCTGGTTTTTCAAGAAGTCTTTTCTTAGTGTTTAAAGGAGTGGGAGCTTTCAGCAGGTTGTCTATAATCTTAAAATTTTTAAAAGCCAAAATTATACATCACTGAACTGAGTATAACTAATATCAACCTGTATTTTCCAAAGTGTAGTTTGAAGATTCTTGGGGAAATCCAAGACCCTTTTAAGGGATCAATTTATTTTTATAATAATATACTTTTATCCTTCACTTTGTTGACTTGGCACAACGACAAAGTTGCTAGTGCCTTAGTGTGAAATGAGTCAGTGGCACCAAATTGTGCCCCAAGAATAACTGAACACAATGGGTTCTCAGGTGAGCACAAACCCAAGGAGCACTATCAGGAGATAAGGGAATGGAGGAAGACTTATTACCCACAGGGAGGGAGTAAGGAGTGCAGAGAAGTTATTTGCAAAGTAATGCGCACATGGAAAAATGGAAACATGGGGATGGGGATTTCATTCAGGGAAGATACACATGTCTATTTAGGAAAGCACAGATAAAGATGGTTGTGTTTCTGAGCATGCTCATTTAAGTGTACATTTCTAAGCATTTTGGTTTAAGGTCCTAGTTGGAAAAGGTGAACACTGTTTTGGGCATGCTCAGTTCTAAGTTCTAGAATACCTGTTCCAAAAGGAAAGATGGTCCATACCAATGCTTTGGGCATGCTCACTTTAGTACAGAGACAAGTGTACTCTGGGTGGCCTAAAAGAATGAATCAGAGTGATGTAGTGACCTGAGCTGGTTCCTCATAAATTTCTTCAAAAAGTTTTAACTAAAAGAAAGAACAACTTTGAAGGTGTGTTAATGGTCTTTTAAAGGGGTGGGAGCTTTCTCTACTTAGGTATAGGAGTTTGTACTTAGGGGTGCTGACAAGCTTAGTGGCCCACACAGGTACTCCCAGGGAAATAAAAAGCAAGTTTCTTGTAAGGTCCTAGATGAAGTTGTACCAGTTATTAATTTCATTAAATTTGAACTCTGGAGTTTATGGCTTTTCACTATTCTTTGTGAAAAAGTGGAAAGTATACAGAAAAGATTTCTGTGTATTCAGCTATGACAGCTGTCTGGAGGAAGAACTCTCCTGTGATTGAATTGTGAGCTAAGCTGGCCATTTTAATCAAGGAATATCACTTGAAAGAACAACTAACAAACAAATTCCTATTATTCAGACTGAGATATTCTGAAGACTTTTTTTTTTTTTAATTAAATGAATTGATCTGTCACCACAATGAGAGTAATGGATAATATTTGTTGATAATGAAAATACTGGGTCCTAAGAGAAAATTAGAATTTAGAAAATTTGTGTTACAATGTAAGAATAACATTTATTGGATAGACAATTAGATAGAAATTGGTGATCTTAAAATTGTGACTGTTTTTAATATTGAAAATGAAAAATACATCAACATCTGGAAAATCTGCAAATCTCAGTAAATTCATATTTTTCAAATAATCAATACATGACATCACAAATTCAAAAACATTTGTTCCTTTTTTTTTTTTTTTTAAACAGGATTGCTAAGTTGCACAGACTGTCCTGAACATGCAATCTTCCTGCCTCAGCCTCCCAAGTGTCTGAGATTATAGGCACTTGCTACCGGGATGAGCAAAAGATGCATTTGAAGTATAAGATAGACCAACATATTTTAATGTAGCAGAGTAGATGAAGTTTCTCTATACTGTTTTAGATCCAACATAACAGTTTACCAAGTTTCGATGTTGTATCAAAGAAGAACATGTAAATAGGCGATTAAAATATTCTTCCATTTTGAATTATATATCTCTATGAGGTCAGAATTTGTTGTTTTTTTTAATATACTTCAATCAAAACAACAACTTAATGAGAAGAAAATATAAGAAAACAGCTATCTCCTATAAAGCCAAAACAGTAAAGAGCTTTGCAAAATTAGAAAACAATCCTACTTTTCTATTTTTTTTATTTTGAAAGAGTTATTTTCACAAAAAAGATGTTATTAAGTTGACATATATTTTGGTTTATTATTGCATTAAATTAATTAATATGCCTCTTTAAACTTTTCAGTCAGCTTTAATTTCTAATATGATAAATACTGATAAACATATCAATGCATTTTTTGAGGCTCTCAATAATTTTTAAGAGTATAAAGAAGTTCTTTACCCAAAAGTGTAAGAACCATTTACATAGAGAATTATGAAGTACTAAGTCCCTGGTTATGGGTACTTTGTTTATATCAGACATATGACCATTGTTTTATATTTTGAAAGGGAGATCAGAAACAACGTACTGCTAACTCCCATCACCTTAGATAAAAGTTCTTTGTCTGAAGTAATTTGTTCTGTTGTCTTGCAAAGCTGAACACATAAAACACATTAACAAAAACTTTTCCAAATACATGGATTGGAAAAAATTAGGTCTTAGGATGTCAAAACCTGAAGTGGGTGGAAGAAAGATGACATTATTTGCTTGGATCACAAGATGACATTCTTGTGATCCAAGCAACTCCTTTTTAAGAAAGAAAGCTGAAATGCAAGTTGCCCCATGTTATTCAGTTGGTTCATATCATAATGTATGAATCTGGAGCTCATATCTCTTAATTTGGTGCCTACGAACCAAGACTGGCTGACTGGTAGCTGAAATTCTGACGGGAAACTCATAAGTTGGATTAAATGGGAAGTTTTGGGATGTGTCCATGGGCACACAGAATAACTCAATCTGAGAGTCAGTGGGAAGATGGTAGAAAGCTGAAGCAGGTCACATGAGAGAGCACAGGACAAAGCAGTTGGTGATGCTTCCACTCTGCTTTGAATGAGTATCTGTGTTGAAGACTTCTCCAGCCTGGGATGCTTTTTGGGGGTAGTGGAATCTTTAGGAGGTAGGGTCTCCTGGAAGGAAGTTGGGTCACTGGGGTCTGTGCCCTTGAAGGGGATATTGGGACCCTGGACCCTTTTTCTGTCTCTCTTTTTGCTTCCCAGCTGCCTCTTCCACCAGGTACTCTCACCATGATATATTCCCTTTCCAGGGCCCCAAAACTAATGAGGCCCAAAGGCTGTAGACTGAAACCTCTGGAACTGTGAGCCAAATCTTTCATCCACATAAGATGTATATCTCAAGCATTTTTGTCACAGTAACAGAAAGCTAACACACTTACCAACAAAAATTTAAGGATTACAATGCCAGAAGATGAGCTCTAATGCTTTTTGAGTATGTCCACAGCATTGAAGACACTTCACATTTAACACATTCCGTCCTTACAACAACTATGCAAAGCAGGTATTTTTCTCTACTTATCAACTAGAAAATCAAGGTCCAGGGAGATGAAATGTGTTTCCAGGATCTCACAAACATTAAAGATGGGATTTGCACGCAAGATCTCTTTTATTTCGGATCCTTTTTTGCATACAAGGAACTTAATCCTCTGGCTTTAAGTTGTGTTGGCCTTTTCCCCATTCCCTTGGTGGAGAGGGGATGAGAGAAATGTGTGGATGTATATCAACTTTTACATCCATCCATAGCCAGAGGACACGTTCCTTTTTCTTTATGGCTCATGAATTATAAATTCAAGGGGAAAAAGAATAAATATGTTTCCCTTTGATGAAGAATTTCAGTTTTATGAAATGTTCTCACTGCTTGAATTATTAGCATAGGAAAAGTTAAATGCTACTAAGCAATAGTTGGCACTCCTGCATTACATGTAATATCCCTGGAAGTTTAGAGCTGGGAGATTAAATGTCTCTTGAAGGTCTCACAGGCAGGCGGTGGGCACCCCACAATGTCCATTCTATTCCTACATCAGTTTAATTCTCATCACATGTAGGAGTATAGAATTAGGGAATATATTTTCAATTATAATTTAGCATTTGAAAACGACCAAAGAGGCCAAAAAAAAAAAAAAAAAAATCAGGAAGCTCAAGTCTGATTAAGTGAGATGAAATTGCTCTGAAATTTAAGCCAGTCTGTCTAAAATTGAACCACCCCAGGCAGAGTTCAGACAAAGGCTGAAACCAAGAAGTTTTGTTGGGGAAATGAGTAAGTGGGTCTCCCAAGAGTGGCGTGAAGTCAGGGGGCCAAGGTAAAGCTTCCCAGAGGTGTAACCGCTGCATGTGGGGGTGGGGCAGGGTCGGAAAGGTGGAACACTGTGCAGGTCCGCCCCACGGCTGGGCTGGCTGGCTGGCTGGCTACCTGGGGTTGCAGAGAATTTATTTTTTTTTAATGCTTCTTCACATCTCCCAACACCACACCCTGCACGGCGTATTGAAAGCATCACCCCCAGTTTATCGGACTTTTCTGTTTCTGTTTCTGTCTGATTTGTTCATTATTGCCAAGTTTATTATATGTGATCCTTATCATGGGCCAATAATTTATCAAGGCTTGGTCGAGTTCGAGTGAAATGCACACCTCAAGGTCCCTAGTAAGAAAAAGAGGCAAAGAAAAAAGAAAATGTTTTACCCTGTTAACAATTTCATCAGTCTCCCCCAAAACCAAGTCAGTTCATTTGTGAATCCACTCATTTTTTCCTAAACAGTGCCACCTACTGTCCATTTTAAGACTTTTTAGCAAGGACCAAGGAGAAAGAAAAGGGGCCAAGTATCCGAGAAAATAAACTCTACTTAACTTTGGGGACATTGGGGAAAAAAAAAAAAAAACATGAAAAGCCAACTTAGCAGCAAAAGAGTAAGTATTTTGACTCGCCAGCTTCACAGAAAACTCGCAAGGAAGGTCATCCACTTCCTTAGAGATGGCTATATATACACATATATAACTATTTTTAAGAGTGCTATATCGAGTTCTCCAGACTCGATGTTTTATTAAATTTTTATCTTTAATGTTCTCAATTTGCTTATTTTTACCTTAAAGGACCATATTTATGGAAAAAAATACAATACTTTTCTACTTTTTTTTTCCGCCCACCCACAGCGAAGGTTTGACAAAGGGGAGGCTTTGACATTTGATGTCAGTTTAAAAACTTTTGAGCTAGCAGGAAGAAAGGGTTAACAAGTTCTAGACCACTCGCCTTCTTTTGGGGGTCCCGGAGGCTTTCCGAGGCTCCAGGTGCGCGCGCGCGCGCACACACACACACACACACACACACACACACACACCCCATCACAGTCCCTGCCCAGGGCAGCTACTTAGCTGAGGGGCATCATTTGTCTTTAAAGCAAATTACCTAAACGTAACAGGGCGTTTATCGCGTAGAGGGAAGGCGTGTAGCTCAGACAAGACTTCAGAAATATCTACAAAGAGGGTCTCCTAGCTCCGCCGCTGGAGGAGAGGAGGGAATCAGGTGGCGGCCAGCATGTGGGCACTGCATTTCTCTGCACACGTTAACAATCAAGTTAATTGAATTCATTGGAGTTTAGAACCGGCCTCTAGCTCAGAGAGGGCTTTGAATGGCCAATTTCTCTCTCTCCCTCTCCTCCTCCCCGCCTCCCTCCCGCCCGCCCGCGCTCCCAGTTCCCTCCCCTCCGGGTTCCCCAGTCCACACCTCCCTCCTCCACTCCCCTAAACCCCCACTCCCTCCTCCGCCCTATTAAAACACCCACCAGCTCACTTGTTAAGACCCCCTTAAGTTGGAGGAGGCAGAAAGGCAACAACAGCGAGGAAGGAGAAGTCAAAGCGTCTGGAAAGAATTACCCAGTCCTGGCTTCGAGCAGCCCATTGAACCAGGGACTTGAACCAGCCCTAGCCAAAGACTTTTTCTCCCGATTGATTCTGCGCTTCCTGGGTTCTGCTGAGTCTTCACCGGCATTTTTTTTTTTTTTAATACGAAAAAGAGACTTTCCGTTATCGGTGGGAGGGGGACTGGAATACACAAAAAAAGTTAATTTATTTTTAAAATTGATAATTTTTTAAAAAAAGAGTTAGAAGACTGAAGTGCAACGGAAATAATAAAAAGAATATTAGTGAATTTCCTTTCAAAGTGGGAGAGTACTAAACATTTGAGACTCCCCCATCTTTTTTAAATGTTGTTTTTAAATTTCTTATTTTTTTTGGCCGGTCGTCTCAAATTCATCTGATCTCTTATTACCTCAATTTTGGAAACTGCCTTCCAGCGACCCTCCGGGACCACACAGACAGGCTGAGGACGACTTTATGACCGAGAGCTGAACAAGGTACGTTACACAGAGGCGTTTGGGTGAACTATGAAGGTCCTCAGGCCAGGGAAATGGAAGAAATTGTCCACGTGAATGTTAGAAAAAAATATCAGTTTCTATAGAAAAGTTTGAGGTCTGAAAATTTCCAACAGACTGAAAATGGGAGAATATTTCCGATCAGTATCAAGTTTAGCAATATATCCGTCTTTTCCCATCCGTGCGGCTCTCGCCATAAATCCGCTGCTTTTTTGGGTACACAGGTAGCTTCTCTTGGGCAACGCTGTTTGTCCTGAGACGTACTTTTCCATTCTGCATCTTCTGGAGCGACAGAGGGACTCTGTGTTAGGAAAAAAAGAATTTCCACTGTGTAAGGAAAATGCATCCCTCACAGCCGTCCCTTTCCCCCCTGTCTCCCCACCCCTTCCCTCCTTCTTCTTTTTTTCCCACACACTACGTTGGACGGAAAACCCTGTAACTGTCCTGCCGGTTTTACGGTTAAGCAGCTCGCTTTTTGCTTGGAATGAAAGGGTTAAGTGATCCCGGTTTCCAGCTCCTACAAGCTGAGACCCCCGGAGAAGGAGGGTCCTCCGCCACCTCCTCGCAGCTACCGGCCTCACTCGGCCACTCCCCCTTTACCGAGCCTCCCCTCCTTTGCACTTCCCAAACCCCATTAAAGTGTCAGGCTGGGTCTGTCCCTGCTCAGCTCAGCTCCGCTCCGGAAGCCTCACTCCGGCCAGGGGTCCCTGACGCAGGCAGTGGCACTCGCAGCTGGGAGCTGGAGGAGGGCGCGCATCTCTCCTCCCAGCGCAGCGCCGGCCCGCCCGCCGCCCAGGGCTGGGCGTGCGAGGGGACCGCGCGCTGTGCTCAGGCAGCTGCAGCGTCCTAGGAGCCAATTCCGACGTGGCACCGAGCACGCCGGCGCTTCTTTCTGGGGGCACCACTGGGTGGAGGACTTGGGGGCGCCGTCCCGAGCACCCAAACAGGGTGGGGGCTGGGGGCCCATGGGAACCCGGGTGAAAGTGGGAGTGAAGCCAGAGGCTGAGTTGGGATGGATAATCAACACCTTAGGCGGAATTCGTCACGCTATTTCCCGCCCAGAACGAGCCAGCGCTCCGAAATGGGTCCCAGTGAACAGGAGGGCGGGTCTGAAAGGAGGTTCTGTGTAAGGGTGCGAACCGGGGGGCGAGAGAGGCTGCTTCCTCTGCCCGAGGAAACTCAGGCGAGGGGAAACGGCGCTGAAAGGATCATTAAAGCTGGCCAGAGGGGCTGGGAGCAGAGAGGCGGTGCCTGGGGAGGAGGGCTTACAGGAACCCGATCTTATTTCATGGCCTTAGGTGCCAGTTTCATCCAGAGCCTCTCCCTCCAGCCCCAAACGCCAGCGCTGAATTCTTGGACTGAAAGGCACTGGCGCGCTTCTGCTCCCGGGGGAGCAAGCTGCTATAACTGTGCTCCCAGAGGGTTTAGGCACAAACCCTCTGGCACCTCCCTGCCCAGTTCCCCGCCCATTAGAACAGTTGCTGCCAAGTTGGTCGCTGCAGCTGCACAGAAATGCTACACCTCCTCAACCCTAGAGGCTGGGCTGGGATTGCCTTTGACGTCATACCCAGGGGGAGGTGTGACGCAATAGGTAGGGAAGCCCTGATTGGTCAGGAAGGGCTTCCCCCTCAACTCACAGCCTGAGTATCTGTAGACTTTCAAGTCAGCCTAGAGTAAAGCGAAGCAAGCTGGTGGACGGGTTTTGCTGAAGACGTGGGGAGGCTGGTAAGAGGGAGAACGATTTTACTCCCTGATGTAGATTTCAAGGCAGCCTCAGATTTCTCACTGCCCTGTGTGAAAGCATATGATAATATGCCTTCGGAGGTGTTAAGCCAGATTGTGATTTTTTAAAAGGTCATTCTAATAATAAAGTTTTGATGGTCAATGCATATTCATAGGTATGCTACAAGGTTTTTAATTAAAATATATATTTCTATAGAATGGGTAAGAACAGCTATTTACGCCCGTCAACAGATTTGTAGATATTTTAGATTTTACAGAATTGGATTGAAAAGAACTTTTGTTCTCCTTTTTCTTCCAATATGTGCAAGTTGACTCATTCATAAAATTAGTTTTACTACATACCTTTTAAACACTTAATAAAATTACATATACAGCGGAGATACTGTTTTTTGAATACCCATCCTCTTTCACGGAAGTTTTCCCTAGTAGCTTGGCTATTCTTTTTTCACTTTCAATGAAAGTTTAATACCTTAAAATACCTATTTTGGCATGTATACTATATTGTGTATGCCTTTGCATTCTGAAAAAAAAAATCCAAATTCTACATAATTGTTTCTGGATTAAATCTAGAATATCCTTTCCATTCTCTTTTTGCTTATATATTACCAGAGACAAATGCATAGGAAAATGTATTGTAGGTATACTGGAAGATGCATGCTACCTGGATTGCTTATATTGTACCTAGAATTTTGAAAACTTATTTTACATAGATAGTTATGAAGCATATAAAAATTCAAAGATTTAATAAATTGGTGGCTTGCATCAAATAAAGTTATGACTCTCTTCAAAGAAAAGGAGATACTTAGTCAAGTACCTTCCTGGAAAACAGAAATTGTGCAACAAACCAATAAAAAGCTGTTTGTAGAAAGTAAATTAGCTTGGGCGTGATCATTTTTGTTAGGTCTTTAGGATATAGTACTTTTCTCTGCATGATGTCTTTGTGAACTAAGATTTATTTTAAAATGTTTTTGTTTCTGAAAATTTAAAACACATACCTTTTTACTGATGGATTTCTTTTTCTATTATTGGCAAGGCAGGAAAAGCACTTTGTCTAAGGATCAAGGTGGAGATCTGCTTTGACAATGTCTGTCCCACAGTTGTGCATAAAACTTAAGATCAAATAACAAGTAATTGCATTATTAGCTTCCTGGCTTTTTCATGAAGTGCATATACCCCAGGTCTCCATTTGGGTTCTCCTTTTTTGCATGCATACCCAGGCCATGTTCCTCTACAAAGCTGCCAGGATGAGCTGGTAGAGCAGCCTGGGGACAGCTCCACACTTTATTCCTTTCCTATCCAGCAGCAATCTACATAGAATAAGTATCATCCCCTACCACATGTAGCCTTAAATTATTTAACAATACATGCATATTATGGTGCCTGGGATTTAACCCAGAGTCTTGCACATGCCAAGTAAGTACCCTACCACTGAGCTACATCCCCAGTTCCCATTTAAGAATATTTTGAATGTTATCTATGTGGAATTCATAGGTATATACTGCCTTGTTTACAATCTAGGAAAATGTAATTGATATGAGTTGATTAAATATAATAAGGTCACAGTGTTAAGTTTTAATTTTTAAATTAAGTATTTATGAATGGATGTCTTTTAATTGAATACATTTGTATTTCAGGTAATTAAAAATTGAAATTAACATAAATAAACATTGAAAAGTCAAATAACCAAAATTCTATAAAGCAAAATATGATATATCTTATAAGAAACAATAGCCATTATTTATCACATATCTATGTTACAGGTCCCAAAGTAGACACTTTCTGTATATTGTATCTTATCCTAACTTGAAAAGAATATTTTATGAAGAAACCTTGCCTCAGAACAGTTATGTGACTCATCCAAAGTCACAGTTTTAGTAAGGGATGTGGATGGAGTTTAATCCAAGAGTTCAGTATAATACCCTCGAACTGTACTATGCTGCAGCTGGATTAGTTAAATTTTATGGGGTCTCAAATTGAAAAGAAACTACATCTGTTTGAGAGGACCAGAAAAGATTTCACACAGAGACTTGGCATTTGTGTTGCCTTTTACTGTCCATGATTTTGACCTATAAAGATAGTTCTCAAGATTCAATATGGGTAGTGAAGATACTCAGTGGCAGAGTACATACTTGCACATTTAATATAGTATGAAAATTTCATGTCAAATCTTTGGAATGTTCCCCTTATCTGTAACTAAGTTAAGGATGATAAAGTTCAGGATCTAATCCAGCAGTTGGGAGCATTGTCATCCTAGGAGTAATTGATTAAAATTGATGGTGCAAAGAAAGAGAAATCCGAAACCTAAGGCTCTGGATGCAGCTACCACTGGTGTGATGGTGTGTTTAAAAGGCTTGTATCCTAATCCTGCCAACTTGATGCCAGGGTCTTTGCTAGTATAACTGCTTTGAAACTGGAGGCAGACTTCAAAGACAGGGAGAGGAGGACAGAAGGGGGAGAAAAGAAAGGGGTCTCAGTGTGCTGTATCCCAGAGGGCAAGTATTCTAATGTGAAGACTTTGGGGAGTGATTTCATGTGAGTATTTTTGTCTCAGATTTCTAGACAGGGACATTAGCAGAGGGAATCCACAGAAATGATGTGCATCAATGCAAATGAGGCATGATATCTTTGACTTTAACCCAGTGAATGCCAAACCAAACTTTATTGCACATTAGAATCTCCTGAGATTATAATTAATTCCTTTCAATTAACTTAGAATGTTGTTAGAGCCACATGTCAGGGACTTTCCCAAGTCATCAGGTAATTTGGATGTACAGCACAATTTGAGAAATACTACTTTTAAATCTTTGACTCACTATGCCTTCCTAATCCACCATTCACAGGCAGATAGCCACCATGAGATTATGATTTATTTCCAAGAAGCCAATTTCCATTGTCTTTGCTGGTGTCACCTGCATATATTAATAGTCCCAATTCTAATTGTTCTCCTTATGGTACAAGGCCTTTTTCCTGCTCTTTGCACACAACATAAGTTTATATGTAAAGAAAGCCTGTGCTCTAGAACTGGTTCTGTTGATGAGATATGATATCAAGCAATGCTTTCATTATGGACAGACACATTCTTTAATGTCTTCCATCATTGTTTTGCCTTTGTGTGCTTATATTCTGGCAATAAGTTAGAACAACACTGACTTAGTCTTCAGTGGATTTGAAAATATAATGAGGAAGAGAGGAAGTACAAGTGCCCTTTAACTTCAGCTACTCTTCCTTTGGATTGAAATGTTAGTTTGCAACAGCAATAATACCCACAATAATTAATTTTTGAATGAATACATATTTCAAGTGCTAGACTTTGTTTATGCTATCCTTCCTAGTTAGAATAATCCTGTAAAAAGGAATTATTCCCATGTTAAAGATGAGGCAGTGAAGCTTAAAGAGTGGATAGGAGGAAGAATTTGCCGTCTACTCTCATCAGGTGGCAGTGATAAAGAGCACAAAAGTGAAACACTGAAGATGAACTCCATCCTGATTATGGACACTCAGTGATGGCAGTAGAAGTGTTAAACTTAATGGGTCTTGATCACATATCTAAAAATTTTGAAGTTCAAAGATAATTAAATTGTCCAAGAACATAGACTTCTTCACAATACCCTCAAGGTTTGGCTTAAAGTCAGTTTGCCAATATAAGGCAAGAATTGGGATGAATCCATTTCTTCTGAATCCTAACCCTTCTATTTTTTTTTCACCATGCCACAGTTATTATTTGTTATCTAACCATCAATAGGTTAAAGGGGTGGAAGGTCGGGTTCATTAGGTAATGTCACTGATAGGACAATAATAGAACTGGGAAGATTTTAGGTATTAAAATGAGTTCCATTTTAAATCTCATTATCTGTTATTTGAGTCAATATGATTAGCTGCGTTTTATAGAGGAAAATGAAGATGTCAGCTCTTATGGAACTTGGTCAGGGTCAACCAACTAATTAAAGAAAGAGGTAGGACTCTGTCTGGAGGCCAAATTCTCTGGTATGAGAGGTGGATTTTGAATACTAGTGTATATGATTTAAAAAACTTTTGTTAGTCTAGTTAATGTTATTAAATTTTTCCAACTGAAAAGAAAATATACAGGCACACTTATGCTTGAGTCATTAGAACCCAAATGCAAAGCATTGTATAAATGAGTCAACAATACATATTACCAGGATAATGGAATTACAGGTTGATAAAAGAAGATCTCATTATTCCTCATGTCCCAAACACAACCCCTGAAATCATAAGATTGCTCAAATTGCAACTCAAAATTGTTGTACATTGCTCTTGTGTGTTTTCTGTCTTTATTATCCAAAGGTCTTTTAGAACTGGTTTAGTGTTGCCTACAGCCATTCATATATATTAAGCAAGAAAGTATGGAGCTGTTTTTAAAAATGGTAATGGGGGAGAAAAAGTAAGAAGAACCATTGGAAGGGAGGTACCTTAAGGGCCTGGTTGACTCTCAGCATGTATTCAGTGTTCCTGCAGTGATGACAGGGATGGGACCCATGCCTATCTGTCTACATTGACTGCCTAAGTTCAAAAGAATTTATGCATTCATTTGAAATGCATTATTGAGTATCTTCTATGTGCCAAACCCTGCTTTCAGTAGGTTTCAGTATAGGGACCTAATGGTTATGGAGACTTGTAATTCCCTGTGTTCTGGAGAGTGCACAGGAACAAGTTAGAAAACCCAGCAGGGCAAAGGGTGAGCATATGCTGGGGGTAAGGAGATTGCAGGGTGGGGGATTATTTTAGAAAGGAGTGGTAAACTGTGACCTCTCACAAGAGGGTCATCTGACCTAATCTCTGCAGCCTTTCAGAGATGCTGACTCAACAAATTTGAATTCACATCAACCAGATAAATAAATGGAAGAAGCACTTTATGAAAACTATGGGAACTTCGTTTTCACCACTGCACTAGGGCACTGAGAGCAGCTGTTGTTCTCCCTTCATCCAACATTTTGCTCTCTGGGTAATGTAAAAAGGTCAAGGTAGAGGAAAAGGCTCTGAGGTCCAATGACCCAAAGAGTCCCATTTGGGGTATATGAGCTAACAGCAAGACTTTATATCTGCTCCACAGGTGGACGCAATGGAAACAGTAATGCCTTTCTTATGGTGAAACAGAATTTTGGCTGCTGGTATTAGAAGCAGAATTGCTGTTGCATAGATGGAATCAGCAGCTTCTTTTGAAACAATCCCCATGTCCCTTTAGGGTGCACTCACATGGGAAAGTATGTGAGACCAGAAATCCTCTCTGAGCATTGGCTGGCCTAGGATCTATATTTGAGCAAGTGACCATCCCCCACTTTCCACAATAGCAGGGATACCACTTTCAAAGTTTTCCCCCAAACTACCTTATACAACACCATTTTATTAGAACAAAAAGATGCTGCCTGTCATGAGAATTCAATTCTATTCAGCAAATATTTATCAAGAAGAGTCAGGCGTTAGACTAGTATGTGCCCCTAGTATGTTTTTTGACTTTGGACAGCAAATTTACATACTCAGCCTCTTGGTTCCCTTGGCATATACATATATTGTAACATGAGTGAAGAATATATTTGTCACCTAAAGCCAATAAGATTAAATAAGATCATGCTACTAAACAAAACAAAATGCAAAAAAATTTCTTCACTGACTAAAATCTAATAAATGATGAATGAATGTTACCAGCCATTATAACGAGGATGATAGGAATGATGGGATTTCATTCATTCAACAGATATTTATTGAATGGTAGTAGTAGATAGTATATATAAACCATGCAGTGTTTTATGTCCTTTGAGAACAGATGTGTGTGTGTGTGTGTGTGTGTGTGTGTGTATCTATTGACTTTATGGATCTTACATTACACTCTATTAAGCCATTCCTTACCTTGATTTCAGTTCTGTGGACAACAGAAGTTATTAAATAATTGGTGTCAAGGTTAAATATTTTTTGATAGGCTCAAGACTGATAATGAGCAAAAATTACTTTTTCCTATTTTAAGTGTTTGTGGAATATAGATTTCTAAATAATCTTTCTGTCTCACAGTAAGCAAGCTCTCATGATCTAGCAGGGAACTTTGTTTTTCCAACTTGACAGAAAAGCCATGTAGCCATGCTCCTGTTTTAATAGGAAAGTATGCTTACGAACCAGAGCACATGAATCAGGGATTGTCTCACAAAGTCTTACACATATGGCGCCCATAGCTGTGAAATGACCCAGGGGAATAATAAAAGAAAAAACACATCCTGTGTGTCACTCCCTGAGATCAATGTATTCACTCAGCAAAGTTGGCTCTAAGATGGGCCTTTTGCCCTTTAGGCTGTACTGAAGTGCTGTGTGTCATACTAGGCCATGCTGAGATATGAAGCAGGAATATAAGGGTTCAATTTTAGTGACATGGTTGCAGTTCATTAGTAACTTTTCCCAGGCTTCAAAAGGACATCCTGAGGCTCCCATGATGTAAGAGGGTGTTCCCACTTTAGCGGTGGCCAGCAGATGCTATGTGACCACTCTCTGTGTCCACGTGTGCTGATAAAAGCAAGGAAAATGTGAATAATGGAAAAGAATGTCAGGCAGCTCTTTTGCTGGTGATGGTGATTTAAACACAAGCTAAATACACACTTAAGCTTCTGCCTGGCAAAGTGCTTTAGTCCCCATGAAATTTTTCACTCTTGTGAGAATGACTCATGTCTTGGAAATGACAAGTTCCAAGTCTGGTGCTCCCAGCACCTTCAGGCATTGGTTAACGTGCCCTTTGGGAGGGCTCAGCACCCCGTCAGCTGTTTTAATTAAGGGGATGCTGTATTTGCTTGCCTTTCACCAAAATCTCACCATCTCACCCTTTTGCAGTAGTCTCAACTTTCCATTTGTGTTGAGGTTGCTTCTGTTAGGCTCCCATATTACACAGTATGGTGTCCTATGCAGCTGCTAAAAGTGGAACACACATTTGTGCTTGTTTTGTATGTTTTTAAAACAGATATGTTAAACTGCATTGTGTTTCTTTTTTAAAAACACTTTCACAAATGATTTTATTTTGCTACTCAGCACAGCCCTATAAAGAGTCTTTGAAAAACATTATCATCTACATTTAACAATGACAACAACAAAAAAAAGAAAAAGATGTTCATATGCTAGAAACCTGGTTTCTAGGCTGCTGTGTATTACCTAGATTATACTAGCTAGGGCAAACTAAACCCCCAAATGCACAACAGCAAACAGAAACCAATAAAAATCCAGAAATCATTTCTTGTTAATATGAATGCAAGGGAAGTCCCCTGTCTGTGGGCGCGCTCTCTCTCTGTCTCTCTCTCTCTCTCTCTCTCTCTCTCTCTCTCTCTCTCTCTCTCTCTCTCTCTCTCTCTCTCTCTCTCTCTCTCTCTCTCTCTCTCAGTGGTACTGGGGATTGAACCCAGGGCCCCACACATACTACTGAACTATACATTCAGCCTTTTAAATTTTATTTTGAGACAGAATATTGCTAAATTGACCAATAAAGTCTCAAAATTGAGCTCCTCCTATTTCAGCCTCCCAGATAGCTGGGATTATAGGAGTGCCTCACTGTGCTTGGCTCCGAGTTCAAGCAGATATCCTGATTCTTGGGAGACTCCCTTCTATAAGGCAATTCAAGAACCAAGCTCCATCATGGGACTCTACACTGCCCTAGATATTGATGTGTGTACCCAGCCTGCAGAAGGGGTCGATTAGAGGAGGACACCCTCTCTCTTAAATGATGCACATCTCAGATTTCAGGAGGCTGGAGTGTCATGGGTGTACCACACAGTCTGTGCACAGGGAAGAGAGGTAACACAAAAGCATCCATGCTAATGTTTAGCAGAAGTAGAATGCATACCTACTTAGGACCATTTTGATACATGAACAGAATGGGAATGTGTGAATGGTGTCTTTCTAGAGCTGAAAAAATATGGTGGCCATGCAACTGTCAACAACCAGGATGATACTACATTCCTATGTGGATATTCAATTTTAAATTTTGATTTGGAGTAGGAAACTATAAATATGCATATCAAGCAAGAGGTTTTACAGAGATAAATCTTAGCCCAAGTTTCCACATAAAATAACTTTTTTAGCTTTTAAAACATTAGTTGAGTCAAAGAAAAAGATTAAGTACTAGTTATATACAAATAAGACAAATATCCAAAATTGATATAAAGGTCCCAAGATGGGAACATTACATTTATATCAATTATGTCCTTATGATAGTCCATTCTTAGAAGAGGAGGAAAGAAAACCTCAAGGGGGAAAATGACATAATAGGTTTATCAAGCATCTTTTCTATGCCAAGCATTGGAAATTATTTTTGAAAAAAACAGAAAAATGGCTCTCTTAGCTTTGAGTTGTTCAAAATATCATTTAAGAGACACATAAAATGTAGGGGAAAGTACAAAACTGGTTATAATTAAAAACTAAAACATGTTTTAGGTCTAACATCCTTCAGCTTTTAATAGTATGCACACTCACCTGTTGTAATTAAGCATGATGTTATTTCTTCTTGAATATATTCATTATTTCTACAAACACTTATATGTGCTTACTGTGTTCCAATAAGGTTCCTGATCCCCACGATCTAACATCTAATATTGATGGTGATAGATGAAAGGGATAGATATTTGATGTGTGTATCCAGTTCAAAATTACAAGGGCTTTGAAAAATATTTTGCAGAATACCTAGGAGTAGAGAATTGTTTGTGTCAATGGGAGATTTGGAATTAATCAAGGATAAACTTCCTCATTAACAGATTGAAAACAAACAAAATGAAGCTCTGAAAGTAAGGTTCAAACAGTTAACTGATGAGCTAGGAGATGGTTTCTCCACCTCCAATCTCAGCCAGATACATGGAAAGGACGTACATTGAAGGATTTGCATTGGAAATGAGAAGAAATTAGACATAAGAAATTTATCAAAATCTTCCATGGGTGTTGAACTTGTCAGTGTCAAGGAGTAAAGAGATAATCTGGTACAGGAAGAAAGATTATGCCGGGCTTCAGAAATTTTGATTCTATGCCTAGCTATGACCACATAGAGTACACTATAGTCAGAGAGGCTGACACATTAAAAACAATGTGTGTGTGCTGATAAAAGCAAGGAAATTTGTTTAATATATTATGGTATTTGTTTAAAACATCTAGGTAGTCGTTTAATACATTATGATACTTCAATAGCACCATTATGGATTGGATTCTTGAGTTATGTCAGAAGGCTGTCTTTAGCCTCATCTTGCACATGAGCAAAGTGGGTGCCAAAAGTCACATAGCAAGTGAGGGAGTAGAACTTCTACATGCTCCGTGTAGTGCCCCCCATTGACACCATGTGTATAACAAGCTTGGGACAGGAATGGTTAACTGAGAGTGTCATTTGATTATATTGCAGATGCATTGTGAGAGGTTTCTATGCATCCTGAGAATAATTGGAACCACACTTTTTGGAGTCTCTCTCCTCCTTGGAATCACAGCTGCTTATATTGTTGGCTATCAATTTATCCAAACGGATAACTACTATTTCTCTTTTGGACTATACGGTGCCTTTTTAGCATCACACCTCATCATCCAAAGCCTATTTGCCTTTTTGGAGCACCGAAAAATGAAAAAATCCCTAGAAACCCCCATTAAATTGAACAAAACTGTTGCTCTTTGCATCGCTGCATATCAAGAAGATCCAGACTACTTAAGGAAATGTTTGCAATCTGTGAAGAGGCTAACCTATCCTGGGATTAAAGTCGTCATGGTCATCGATGGGAACTCTGACGATGACCTTTACATGATGGACATCTTCAGTGAAGTCATGGGCAGGGACAAATCAGCTACTTACATCTGGAAGAACAACTTCCATGAAAAGGGACCTGGTGAGACAGATGAGTCACATAAAGAAAGCTCTCAGCATGTAACCCAATTGGTCCTGTCCAACAAAAGTGTTTGCATCATGCAAAAATGGGGTGGAAAAAGAGAAGTCATGTACACGGCCTTCAGAGCACTGGGTCGAAGTGTGGATTATGTACAGGTAAGTCCCAGATTCCTGCCAGGGCAAACATACATTGAAATAAAGCAGCTTTTGTGTCTCTCCAGTCATATGCTATAGCCCATCCTTGTCCTGAACACAGTACTTCTTTCAGTTCATTTGAAAACAGCACGACTGTTGAAAGCACATTTTGAAAGACAGAAAAAAAAAATCTTGTAAAACTGTTAAGACTATCTATGAAAATGCTTAAGTTGGGGGGTCATGTTCTTGGTTAGAAATCAAGATTATCTGGACAGGAGACCCTTCCTTCTCTTCCTGTGCCACCTTTCCTTCTCTGTCTCCTACGTTCTGCCAAGTCAAATCCAACATCATTTTCCACACCCTTAAAAGTCTCCAACTCTTGTAAGAAAATAGTGTCGACCTAAGCGAGGGGTCTTGACAGAATCTGCAGGCTGAGGGAAGTCTATATTATGTTTTGGACACAGATTGGGAAAAATGGGAGTGGAGAGGATGATTTTGATTAAAAAGAACAGGGCATTCAAAATTGAGCTAGAAAGACAAGGAAAACAAAAACAAGTTAAAAAAAAAAAAAAAACTTAGAGCAAAATCGAAGTAATGTTTATTTCACTCCCCAAACAGCATTACCTCACTCACTCCAACTTGACCTTTGAGAGCATCTGTGATGATGTTTGCTTGCATGAAAATTAGGCAGGCTGTGTCTCTCAGTAATTGGCTGACAGCTCACTATGGGGTTTCTCTTGTCCCAGTTCTCACTGAGGCTTTCTTCTTTCGAACATTAGGAAGATCCCTGCGAATTTTCTAATTTTAATTTTCTGTAAATTCTTTAATTGGATTTTGGACATGAGATATCAAGAAGGAAGAACTATCACTGGTATAAGAAAGCTACTGGAACACTGCCCTCTTAAAAGTAAAGTCCTAGTTTTCAGAATATCCATTCTATTTTTTAAAGGGTCTTTATTGCCAGAAGTCTTAACTGTTGGATTTCAGAGTAACGAGAAGGGAATGAGCATTGGCTTTTGAGTCAATTTGCTGAGATCATAATCACAGATATTACTAACTGATTGACCTTGCAGACCACCTTCCTGGGCCAAGGATATAGCTCAGTTGGTAGAGTGCTTGCCTTGCATGAACAAGGCCCTGGGTTCTATCCCCAGCACCACCACCACCACACACACACACAAAAAAAAACCAAAAAACAAAAAAACAAACAAATAAAAAAAAAACAACAACAAAAAACACCTTCCTAAGCCTCAGTTTACTGGAAAGAATAAAACCATCTTAGAAACAGTTTGAAGAAAATTTTGTCAAACAATGTATTCCAAGTGCTTAGCAAGAGTTGTTCATGATATTATTGTTAATATGATTACAACTTTTACTGTTAATATATTTATTATATAGTCAGCTAGTCCATACTAAAAAAATTATAGTATCTGTCATTTGTCACCTTAGGATTAATTTTAATTTATATATGAAGAATTTTGAGGTATTTCTTTGTCAATACCTATCCACATTGTAAGCTCTCCTCTGGGGAGTTGGCTGAGTTTCTCTCTTAGGTTTCTCTTGATTTCTCAATGGTAGAACTTTCACATTTGAGGTGGCTTCAGTTATTGCAGGACATTTAGGATCTACATATGCAACTCTAGGCCTAGATGAGAGGATGGCAGGATATTCTTAAAGGCAGGCATATGAGAGGAACTTTGAGGATATGAAGAATGATGCTCTGTGCCTAAAATGAGAAAACATCTGTTTTCGTATTTTGCCTTTAATTATAGTTAAAACAACTGCTACATTTGTCAGGTCTAATCAAGAAATCTTTGTGTGGGTTTTTTCTCTTTCTTTTACCTTCCCCTCCCAAATCCCCTTCTTCCATCACTCTTGTTTTGAATTTTGTTTGTATCCTTGACAACTTCACACTGTGCCTGTCCAGGAAAAAAATAATTCAAAATATGAAAGGTTAGAATAAGCTTCCTGTTGGAGGCCTGATCAGGCTTGAGAACTGTCCTTCCTCCAGGCTGAACCCCTCCAGATAGACTTACCCCAGCAGCTGCTCTGACCTAGGCCCTAATGCCTCCTGGGACTCTCAGCCAGTTCCAAGCACTCCAACATATGCTAAAATCTTTTAATGTTCTGAAGCTAATAATTCCATCCTACTATTCCTCTTCAAATCTCCTAATTTTGGACCATGTTTGACCTATAAAAATGGTAATTTCTTCAGGTTTAGACTACACACTGAACACTCTGATCTTCTGACTGTCCAGGCTTCTGGAACTGCAAAGTCGAAGCCACCAAAAGTAATATATGGGAGAGGGTTGTGAGGAAGTTGGCTACCAAGTGCTCCTGGTGATCAAACTTGGCATGTGGGCTGGTTAGGGAAGGAAGGCAGTGAAGTCGGGTGGCCATTCACAAGAGCAAATGGGGCGCTGAGGAAGAGACTGATGACCTGCTTGTTCACATACTTGCTGGAGAATTCTGCTGGGATATGCAGAGAGATGGCCAAAAAGACTGCGTTCCAATTGCAGCTGGGTCCTCATCTCTCCTCAGCACTCTTTCCACTTGATTTTGAGTGTCTAGCTTATTTCTCTCATGACCTATTATTTCATACCTTCCCCATGCTCCCAGCTTCCTGCCCAAACTCCTCCCAGCCTAACTACTAACAGATGACCTTGCCTCCTACTGAGAATCAAACAAGAGTACTGGGTCTGAATGCTTTCAAGACCACCCTTATTCTGTTCTGCTTATACTGCTTCAATAGTAGCCCACCCCATCTCCCGACTCATATCCTTTCTACCTACCCTCCTAGGATAAGCCTCTATCAATGGCCACTGTCCCTCTATTGTCTCAGCTTTCATCTGTAGTCCACTCTGCTGACTCATGTACCATCCCAGAAGCCATTCAAATCACAAATGTTCATGCAGAACACTTAGGGAAGCCCTAGTCCAGGAGGAGGCCTACATGACAGCAAGCTTACCTGGTGACTACTGGCCACTTTCAGAGAGAGAGAGAGAAGATAGAACAGGAGAAAATTAACAAAGTGATAAATGAATAGAAAGGGAATGTAAAACCAAAAAGGAGAATGAGGAATATCTTTAAAATTTAGAATCAATGTATTTCCTAGATAAACTTTGCTTTTCAGTAAAGAACAGATTCTGACCTGACTGGATATGGCCTAAGATAGAGCAAAAGTCATTCTTACTTCTTCAGACTAGAGCTTCTCTTGGCTCTTTTATTTACTAAAGTAGCACATGTTTAGAGTAGCATGTTTTAAAAATAGAAAAGAAGCACAATGAACAAGTTGAATTGACCTGTAACCAATACAGAAGTGGGGAATGAATCTTTCCAGCCTAGATCCATCTATTTACCTCTAACCCCCAAATCAATACATGCAGTTCATTAATTAAAAAAAAAAAATACACACACACACAATATAGCAAAAAGATGGTGTCACCCATGCTGCACATTCTAGCTAAGGTCACATAGGTGATGCTTTGCCTTCTTGTTTCAGTGTAATTATCTTCTTCTTTGTGTATTTGGTGCCATGTTTTTACATTTCTGTGCAGTGGTTGGTGGGGAAGCTGTTGAATGTGAACCCAAATGTACTACTGAGGTTGTTTCTCTCTGGTATTTCTAAGCACAGGAGAGCTGTGACGTGCCTTATGGAAAAAAGTCCTTTAGGTATGAGTTGTGCTATTGGGTACAAGTTCAATGCGAATGCCAGCAATGTATATTAATTAAGGTATATTCAAGAAGAAGCTAAAATAAACAGGGTTACGTATTGATCAGTTGAGAAAGATTTTGTACACAGGGACTTAAAGAAACCTAACCCTGTGTTTCTGCTAGAAGCAATTTTTTAGTAATAGCTAATCAATCTTCATGGCAACTTTAGAGAACATAACTACCATAAATAATGATAATTAACTGTGTATAATATTTGCCTGGTTCCTGTTCTCTACAGAAAGCCTAAGCAACTGAAATGTTCTGAGGGCTAGACTCCAGAATTGAGAATATTTTTTTCTTTCTATTCTTCATGTCAGAGGAAAGGATTAACAGCATACTGAAATAGGAATGAGGAAATCTGAATTCCAGACCCAGATCTGTTCTTTATTTGCTATGGACTTGGCTCCAATTGAATCATCAAATGAGCTTGTGGAACACAAGATCACTAAGATCCCTCCCAGCTTGGGATTCAACTCAGTACCATCTTATCTCCATTGACCTCTTGATTTTTTTTTTCCAGCAACATACTGGAGATCTGCTAGAGACTAAAACAAAGAGAATTAACAAAATTTCTTTTCATTTATCAATTACTATCATGTTTCTCTTATCACTTTGAAGCTGCCCTTTCCCCAAATCTGGGTTCTTGAATATAAACTCTGATTTAAGGGCTACCATTATGGGATTTCCTGATTTGTTTCTTTTGAATGAGAATTTCAAACATTTTTGGGGAAAAAAAGGTGTTTCATGGCTCAAGACTTAAAACAGTTGACAACATTTGATTCCCCACTTTTCCTGGTCGCTTGTCACCTTCACTCTGCAGCTTCTATAACTTTCACTCATGTTCAAGCTTTCTTAAAAATGGAGACTGAACAACCAATAACTTTTTTTATTACTTTAATGCTTGGAAGAGATTATACGTTGACTAAAGGTAGGAATTATGTTATAATGACTTGGATAATTCATTCTCTAAAGGAATGCTTATATCTTTCTATTTCCTTTCCAGAAAAACATAGCAGAAGTGCCAAACTGCTTAGATGTGTGTGAATTAGAAGCTTTCTGTTGGCTGGATTTGAGATCCCATACCATAATCCAAATTACTTTTAGAGATGAGCCTTTCATTGACATTTTTTATTATATCAGAAATTTTAAATTGTGGGCAATATTTTGTTTCTGTAAAGGTTACTTTTTGTCCTTGTTTTCTGTTTTTTCCCATGTCGTGCATGTATGTAGTCCTCCCCCCCAAAAAAAATTACCAACCACATGTTATTCCTTTTCACCAGACATTGAAGTTTTCAGGGTCTAGATTTTAAAAATAAATTTGTTATCTACATTTATATACTTCCAAATCCAAAGATCATATTCCTGTTTGCCATGTCCAAACAAGGTGGAGCTGCTTCCCTCCACCATGTCCTTCCACCATGATGTTCTGCCTCACCTCAGTCCAAGAGTCATGGTGTTGGCTGACTGTAGACTTAGCTTCAGAAGCTTTGAGTAATGTCACACTCTTCAAGTTCAATGCTAATGAAGAGATGCCAGATACAACGCATACTTATGTAAAGTTATGTGAGTCTAAGTATGCCATTGGCCACATGATGAGCTTTTGTAATGTAATGAAAAAAAAGTACAAAGACATGAATTGATGTGAACATACTTTATATACAAAGATATGAAAAATTGTCCTGTACATGTGTAATAAAAATCGTAATGCATTCCGCTATCATGTATTTAAACAAATAAAATCAATTAAAAAATTCACAATGGTACATTCTAGGTCAGGAATGAATCATAAATCAGCTCAAACCACTCTCTAATTATTTTATTTCTTTTCCCTAATTAACAACCCAATTTGAGGACTTTTGCTGTCTGCTCTAGAATTCAGCTTTTTGATATAAATTGGTTGGATATTGGATGAGACATTGGTTTCCTCGTTCTGAGTAAATTATTGCTTATTTACCATAATTATAACAAAGATGCCTTCTCTCTGGACTATTGTCTTGAATTTGTGCCTTTGGTTTTGAATTTTCACTTCTTCATACATGTGACTTCCATTTTTGAGGATTTTTTTTATAAGCTAGCCATTATTAAGTGGTTTACATACATTATCTCATTTATCAACCATCCCTACCAATTAAGGAGATGGTATGGGTATTCATATTTTCACCTGATAGATGGAGGCTCAGGAAGATGAAGGGGTGAGTACAAATTAAGAAGCTAGTTCAAGTTTACACAGCTGGGAATTATGTTGAGAACCAGATCTATTTGATTCCAAGGTCTTGTATAGTGCTTTCTTTTCCCTCCTATGGTATGTTTACTCTGGTTTACCATTAGGAGTTCAGGGAGAGTAGAACTATCTTGGGTTTCCTAGTAATTAACTATTTGAAGGTCTTTTTGGTTCATTTGTTAGTTTTTGTTCTGGTCCTTACCCCTTTTCCTTAGAGAAATTGCTAGGGATGGATAAGCAGAATCTTCTTTTACTTTGGTTAAGTTGTGTGGCAGGGACCAAAAGCAAACTGCAAACACTCTAAAAATAGACTCACCAGGTCAAAGTTAAGATGAAGGGTCAAGGTTAAGATGAAGGATCAAAATGAAGAAGCAGCTCAGGTTTAAGAAAGGATTGAGCCTTATAACAGGAAAAGGGTGAAGCCAGTAGCAACAGCAGTGGTCTTGATTTGTTTTCAACCTGTTTCCTCACCGAAGGCAGTAGGAGGAATAAAGATTTTCTCTTGCTGCATTGGCTTTCAGCATCCTTTGAAGTAGAATGAGAGGTAGAGAAGGAGATCCATCAGTCAAGCTGAAAGGAAAGATATTTTTTTAAAAAATGAAATATGGACACATGGCATTTTAGACAGGGGTCTTATAATTTGAAAGGTATTGGATGGAGCAAATAGTAACATTGTAGAGAACTTTTTGGGATTGCTGTGAGGTAGATGAACTTTTAATATTAGTGAGAAAATTTGCGATGGATAGTTTCATGTTCCTTTTACTGATTTTCTCCACTGAGACATATATTTGTGGTAATGATTACCATGATTCTTTAGACTTAGATTTGCTTAAGAAATATAAAAATTTAAGGGTCATCACTTTATACTAATGGGATTCTACTCTACAGTCCTTTCTAATTCACAAAGTACTTTCATATGTGGGATCTCACTAATGCACTATGATGGTGGTACAGGGCTTGTCCAAGGTTATAGACATTGTAAGTTCTGAGACTTAATATTTTAATTTAGGTTTTTTGATTCTGTGGGCATTAAAATAGGCAAAATCTAAAGAAAACCTGCATAATAGTTTGTTAGTGAGGCTCAGTGGCACATGCCTGTAATCCTACCTATTTATGAGTCTGAGGCAGAAGAATCCCAAGTTCAAGGCCAGTCTGGGCAACTTAGTGAGACCCTATCTCAAAATAAAAAATAAAAAGGGCTGGGGTTATAGCTCAGTGGTAGAGTCCCCTTGTGTTCAATCCCCAGTACCAAAAAAAAAAAAAAAAAAAAAAAGAAAGAAAGAAAGAAAGAAAATAAAAGGTTTATTAATATTCTATTCTTTATTTTTAATTTTTTTAAAAAAATCCTATTTTTTATGCAGTTACTGCTCTTTATAGCACAAGAAAATGGAGGCAACTTAAAAAAATCCTAGAATTAAAATTGGGGCTTAAAACATATTTAATCTCAACATCGCTGTTAATTAGGTTATTTATTTTCATAGTACTAGGGACTGAATTTTATGTGCTCTACACCTGAGCTATATTCTCAGCTCCTTTAAAAAAAAAAATTGGGACAGTATCTCACTAAACTGCTCAGACTGACCTAAACTATGAGCAACTGAGAGTACAGGCATGTGCCACAGCCACTGTATGGTGACTGTTATGTTAATGAAAGTAGATTATTATTTTGAAACCAGGGTTGGCAAACTTTGCTTATAAAACAAATAAGGATAGAATATAATTAGGAAGAACCAGCCACTTCAGTGTTAACCAGTAAATATTCAGCCTTGCAACTGCTCCTCTTTGCTGTTGTCCTGTGAAAGCAGCCATAGAGAACATGTAAATGAGTGAGAATGGCTAGATTCCATCAAAATTTTTATGGACAGTGAAGTTTGATTTTCATATAATTTGCATGTGTCATAAAATATTCTTTTGATTTTTTTTCTGCCTGCTTAAAAATATAAAGACATTCTTAGCCACTAGGCTATATCAAAACAGGTGGCAGGCTGGACTTGACCCAGTGGCCAGCCCCTGTTTTGACAGGGAACTAAAGGGAGGTGTTAACTCTTGGCTAGAACAGAATAGCTGAAAGGGCACTGATCATATGCTTTTTTCACTTGATTCTGTGGATAAAACTGAGATGCCTGGTTCTTCCCAATAATTTCATTTCATCTTGTCATTTTCCACTCCCTTTACTCAAAAGTTGTGACTTTGTTTCATTTCCAAATCTCCTAGTGAAAAACCTTTCAACAAATTGCAGTGATACTCTCAGTGTGGCCCAAAAGACTTTTGATTTGTTCCTGGTTTCCTATATGCAAATCGTGTCTGTCATTTTTCCTTATGTGAAGTTCAATTCTGCATGAATTGGTGTGTGTCCCACAGATTCTAGCCCAGAGCTGAACAGCCAACATTCATGAACATGCACACTTGTTATTGGTGAGGAGGTAACTAGATATTTTGTCTTTGCTGATTTTAAGGGCCAAGGCGGTGTTCTTCACATCCTACTAAGCAAACGTCACTGTGTTCCTGAATATACATGCTTTTCCAGACTGGCAAAGACTGACTTTCCAGTTGGCATTCTGTCATCAAATAACATCCAGGAATGGAAATTCTTTAAAACTCATAACTCCTCATAGAAGAAACCCCGTTCCCAAGAGACTTCTGAGAGCTTTCCCTTCTAATGCAGTTAGGTCACCAAGGGAACTGTCTCTCAGAGGACATTTGGCACTTCCCTTTTGGAAACAGGGAGGGGCACAGGCCAATTTTAATATGCAGAACCTCAGAGGTTTGGTTCAAGTGTGGTCATTTCAAAGAGGCTCTTTCCCTGCTTGCTTGGGCTCCCAAGCAGGCGGAGTTATTTGAACACTAATTCCGATTGCTCCCTTCCTGTTGTTTTTAGACTTATTTTAGCTTTTTGGTTTTACCTTTCCCAGCTTAAGTCAATAGAGGAGGGTGTGGCCATGAACTTGGGAGGCTGGGTTCTAAGGTGGGCTGGACTTCTGCCTTCACCTTTCTCTACCCTTATTGCAGGACTCCTGCCTGGCTTGAAGCCATGTACCAACTGGTGATAGACAAAACATAGGAGAGGAAAACATCTCTCTCAGATAACTTTATGTAGTTCCTGAGGCTTGGGATAGCTGGATTTAAAACCAAGTGCTAGTAAAATCCTGTTTTTCAAAATAAAAAATTAATGCCTACCTTTTTTCTAATTTTCCTCCTTAAAATAAAGTGACTATGCTGAACCTAAATGAAATGCCAAAAAGTAATAAATAGATTCTTGTTTTAAAAGTGAGTGCTTCTAAATAACCAAACTAAAATTTTAAAAATACAGGAGTTAACCCCCAAATTGCCATACTTAAATCTATAGGTGTGATAAGTTCACTTTTTATTACTGAATGTCCCATATACTCCTTGAATCCTTAAATGCCAATAATGCACTTAAATCAATCTTTTCACCAGCATTTTTCATTAATGGAAAACTTTTCACACACAAAAAAAAGCCATTAGTAAAGTTAAGAGTGGTACTTTTAAAAAATTTTGTGATTCCTTAGCAAATAATATGAAGAATACATTCTGCATTTATCTAGTGTCTTCTTCACAACCTTGAGTCTTTATGCTGCTACACACTGATTTTTTTTTTCAAATGTTGACTTTTTATGGCAGAGTTTGGAGAACTGTTAAGATAATTACTTTTGATTATAATTATAGTCACGTGTCACTTAATGACAGGAATATATGCTGAGAAATGCATCACTGTGTGATTTCATCTTACAGACATCATAGAATGCACTGGCACAAAGAAAGATGGCTACAAGATCATTAGAAAATCTTGTAGACACGGTAAAATGTGGTCAGTCTTTGAACAAAGTATTGTTAATGTGGCACTTGATTGTAAATAGACTAAATCTTGATTCAATTCAACTAGTATAGCTGGACTTGGTGGCAGAATAATAAAAACTTAGCTAATATTCTATGCCAATCATGTCCTTCATTGTTTGGCTGGCTCATCATGTGAATTCTGATCAATTTATGTTTGTTAGGGCCTTGGTGCATTCAACAGAAAAAATACTATGTCCAATTAGTAAATATTCCAGGGATAATGTCTTAATTTATTTTCTGTTTTCATCACAGATTATCTGAGGCTAGATGATTTATAAAGAAAAAAAAAAATTTAACACACCGTTTTGGAAACTGAGAAGTTCAAAGCCATGGCAGCAGCTTCTGGCAAAGGCTTGTCTACTGCATCACAACAGGATAGGAAAGCAGAAAGCCAACTGTGAGCATGTGCAAGAGAGACAGAGGGACACCCTCTTTTTTTTATTTTTTATTTTTTTTGTATCAACCTGTTCTCACAATAACTAATCCAGTTCTGAAAGAAACAGAGCTTATTGAGTGAGGATCAGCCTGGTCCTGAGAAAGCCATCTGTTTGTGAGGGCTCTGCCTCTTAGAGGTCCCACCACCTCTCAACACTGTTCTGTTAGGATTCCATTTCAATATGAGTGTTCAAGGGGACAGACAGTTTCAGATCATAGCAGATAGGAAGATGAGGACATTTTTTTTCCTAGTTCTGGTTTTCTCATATGATATGGAGGCAGCACTGTCCATAAATTTAGTCCACCAGGACTCTGCCACCTGACTTTCTCCTTTCCTGAGAGAAGAGTTGTGCCTTAATCTAATTGGTGAGTGTGGAAGGAGTAATGGTTTACCCATCTTTTCTTTCTACCCTGTGTTCTGGGATGGGGCTGCCAAAAGATACAGCATTAGTCAGACCCTTTTGAAGGGGCACACATTGTGTCCGCAGAGGAGGCAAGTCTTACTTGGACACCGTGAGAGACTGAGTCCAGTGCTGGGGGGACATGATTATGACCCTCCTTCTTTACACAGAGAAACCCTATTCTTCATGTCAGCCTCATAACTGTACAGGTAGTAATATGGATTCTCTAATCTGCTTCATTATTCTTTTAAATTTCTCAGTTGATTTAGAAGTCAGGCCAGAAAAAAAAATTACTATTTATAACTTTTCTCACTTTGGCTTCTGATAAAAATGACTAGTAGGGGTGCACACATTTAGAGGAATTCCAATAATCTTAACTTTAATTTTGTACTTTTTTTGGCTTCATCATTGCTTGTTATGACTTTTTTAAGGATTGTTTTTAAGAATAACAATTGACAGTTCTAGAATAACCCAAGGTGATTTATATCTGCTTTTAAACCCTGAGGCATAGAAGAATAAATAACACTCTAGAATAAAAAGGTTTTCTGAAGGTCACATGAGTTCTCTTCCCTTTGCAAAGAAAGAGGGTATTTGCAAGCCCAGGTGGTATGGGCACTGAACTCTCTTGCTTTACAACCATACAATCACTTGGAAGAGACTTGCCTTCTGTCTCTCAATCAGCATATTAAAATGAAGTGGGGGTTGGGGGCACCACTAAATATATCTTCTTTTAGTACAGTTGGATAATTTTTTTATTATTATTATTCAAAACTGAGAGACAAGTTTTTCAATTCTTATTTGAGGAACTGAAGAAAGACATCTAGGGTGACTAACCATCTGAGTTTCCCAGGAATGGGATGTTATCTGGGACAGGAGACTTTCATTGTCAAAATTTGGAACATCCCTGGCAAAGTGAGAACAACCTGGTTAGCCTATAAATTATACCCAGCACAGCATTTTAGCTCTTCTATCTAGCAATGTCACTAACTTAAATATTGAACTTTCTGAAAAGTCAACTCTTTGTATTGTCCATGATATAACAAGAATAACAGATTCTCGTGAGACTTGTTCAGTGAGGTCTTGTGACAGTAAGGCTTAGGGCATAGCACATATGCCTAATTTTGACTAAAGTGCACTCATAGTTCTTTTCTTTAACTCATTTCCTTTTTTCTCCTTTGCAGGTGTGTGATTCAGATACTATGCTTGACCCTGCTTCCTCTGTGGAGATGGTGAAAGTTTTAGAAGAAGACCCCATGGTTGGAGGTGTTGGGGGAGACGTACAGGTGCATACAGCTTCATTTTTTAAAGAAGACACTTTTAAAAACACTTTCTTTCATCAATCCATTGAGTACATATTTATTATTCTGTGCCAGGTATTGTTCTTGGTGCTGGACCCATTAGAATGTGCCATGGGCCCATTTCAATGTCTCATTTCCTATCTAAATTGAAATGATCTATTATTTCTTTCCTTAGTCATGGGGTATCCCCTGTGTTCATAGTAACTGATAAATTATATACAACATAGCATAAATGTGCAATGAGTTCCACCATATCTCCTGGGGTCACAAGTTAATCTTTAGTGTTCTGCTAAAATCTGATATTGGAATTCACTTAGGTATAGAAGTAAAGAAATGAAAATATGGTAAAAAATATACTTCTCTACTTAAAATCTGGACAATGTGTGGTTGATTAAAAATATAAATTGGAAAACAAAGGGAGAAAATAATTGCAAATAATCAAATGTATACTAATAAGGCAAAGAAACAGCAGGTAGGTATTCCAATATAAACCATCATTTACTACCAATAGAAAAACAATTAGTGAAACAAGTATTAGTGAAGGTAAGTTTGAAACTTGCAGAATGGAAAAATGAGTGTGTGAAGATGTGTGAAGATTAAAACAAGAGTCCTTTGAAAACATGAGGTTAGACTTTAACAAAAGATGAGACAAAAGGATAATTATCCTTGAAATTTAGATTTTGTGGTGTTGCTGTGTAACCCATTTTGTGTATGCATGTTAGTAGAAATGGTGAAAACAAATTGTTTTAGAAAGAATAAAGAAATAGACAGGTGATACAAAGGAAGCATGCAAAATCCAGATTAAAAAATGAATAATAGTGAGACAGTGAAGAACATTTAGACATATCACCAAGAAAAGGCATAATTTTCAACAGACTTTATATAAAGCATTATTTCAGGATTCAGATTTTATGTGGAGGTCAGAGTGAATTCTTTTTTTTTTTTTTTTTTTTCCGGCAGCACAGTGAGTGGCCTTTATTTTTTACCATTTGTAAAAAACTGACATTTAGACTTCAAAATTTATAATACAAAATTATGGGCAGCAGTTTAAAACGTTTCAACAATGGTGAGATTCCACTTTGCTGACACAAACAAGGCTATTATTCCATGTTCAAAAAGTAGATTTGTCCCAAGACCAGAGTGAATTCTTATGTCATTGGCATTACAAGACAACGTGGAGAGCAGGGAAGGAAAACTGACAGCCAGGGATTGGATCAATTGGAAATTAACTGGAACAGGAAGGAGCAGGACTTTAAAACCTTCACACTTTAGATGGTGGGAAAGAATGTATGGAGGAAGCAGTTATGGACTGAGAACTAAAGCCTAAAAAACTCAGTTTTATATCAGAATAGCTGGAACAAGAATAAAAAAACAGCAAAAAGAAGACAAGAATAATGAAGTTGAAGAAAATGGTCACCATAGAAGAATACACAGATACACACATACACACACACACACACACACACACAGGTCAAATTAATCTAGCAAAACAGAAGACAAAATTGACTATGTCAAAAAGAGGAAGGAACCCAAGTAGGGGATAAAACAACAAATCTCATGCTAGGTAGTCATCTCAGTATGGTTCAGGTTTTCTTGACATTTTTAGCTAAAGCATACATTTATTTATTTATTATTTTATTTTCCTCCTTGCAGATTTTAAACAAGTATGATTCCTGGATCTCCTTCCTCAGCAGTGTGAGATACTGGATGGCCTTTAATATAGAGAGGGCCTGTCAGTCTTATTTTGGGTGTGTCCAGTGCATTAGTGGACCTTTGGGAATGTACAGAAACTCCTTGCTGCATGAGTTTGTGGAAGACTGGTACAATCAGGAATTTATGGGCAACCAGTGTAGTTTCGGCGATGACAGGCATCTAACGAACCGGGTGCTGAGTCTGGGCTATGCAACAAAATACACAGCTCGATCCAAGTGCCTTACTGAAACGCCTATAGAATATCTTAGATGGCTGAACCAGCAGACCCGTTGGAGCAAATCCTACTTCCGGGAGTGGTTGTACAATGCCATGTGGTTCCACAAACATCACTTGTGGATGACCTATGAAGCCGTTATCACTGGATTCTTTCCTTTCTTTCTCATTGCCACAGTAATCCAGCTCTTCTACCGGGGTAAAATTTGGAACATCCTCCTCTTCTTGTTAACTGTCCAGCTAGTGGGTCTCATAAAATCATCTTTTGCCAGCTGCCTTAGAGGAAATATCGTCATGGTCTTTATGTCTCTCTACTCAGTTTTATACATGTCCAGTTTACTTCCTGCTAAGATGTTTGCAATTGCAACGATAAACAAAGCTGGGTGGGGCACATCTGGAAGGAAAACCATTGTTGTTAATTTCATAGGACTCATTCCAGTGTCGGTTTGGTTTACAATCCTCCTGGGTGGTGTGATTTTCACCATTTATAAGGAATCTAAAAAGCCATTTTCAGAATCCAAACAGACAGTCCTAATTGTTGGAACATTGCTCTATGCATGCTATTGGGTCATGCTTTTGACGCTGTATGTGGTTCTCATCAATAAGTGTGGCAGGCGGAAGAAGGGACAACAGTATGACATGGTGCTCGATGTATGATCTCACATTGTTGATGTTTGCAGGCACACAAGCAGACACACACACCACCTTAGTTCCTCCAGGGGCGCTACAGTAATTGTGGCATCAGATGATGCCACCAAAGGAGACATATCACTGCTGCTGCGACTTGAACAAAGACATTTTTATGGATTATTTTGATTCTGCCAAAGTAAAATGATACATCAATAAGAAGAAATTGAAATTAATCTGTTATTTCTATGAAAATGGGATGGATTCTTTGTTTATGCACTTTTTCCTTACCGTGCATCTGCCTGACAGTGTTTGCCCTATATACCTCACTAGCCATGCTTTATGTGGGTTATCTTGGAAGAAAAGGATTTTGGAAACTCAAGGAAAAGTTCTTTCAACCTATACGACCTAACTTATGGACTGTTTTGATAGCTAATTTTTTTAGGAAGGATTTCTCTTCTTTTTAACTCTACCAAATGAAATGCCAAAGGAAATGTTGAAGGCCGTTGGCTGTGCTGTATTTTGATATAACTGTACTGTGTTTTAAAATTTTGTATGCTGATTTTAAAAACAAATTTTGCATATTCTATATTTTACTTTTCTGCCAAAATACACCTGTTCTTCCTTTTTTTAATAAAAATAAATTCTGAAAAAATTCATACTTAAAAAAAAAAGACTTGCCCAAAATGTGAAGCTTGGTTAACTGATATTCATGATAGAAAGAATAAAATATTTCTCTTATTCTGTACCTTTTAAAATTGAATAGTTTGTTTCTGTGAAAAGAATTTAAAATCTTCAATATTCTAACTTTTGGTGTTCATTTATTTTAGAAAAGGCCAATATATCTGTTCCACTTTGGTAGTAAACATACACACTTATGTGTGTATCAAAAGAATTCATTGAAGAGCAAGGTCCAAGGGTAGAAAAATGCAAGTTTTTCTTCAGGTAATAAAAAGGGAATGCTAGTCCTTGAAAGAAAACATGAGGCATTCAGCACTGGACAAATCATGAATATCAAAGAGGAATAATTCTAGCTATGTATTCCCAAGCCAAATAAAATGGAAAGTGGAAAAATTATCTGAATAATTTGGACAAATGCAATGCAGTTCTTCAAGGTCCTGTTTTATAACCTGAATGCACCAGTTCCTATCTGTACATTGAACATTTTCATCTATTTTTTGAATTGGCCATTTTGCGTTATGTATTAGTATGATGTTTACCCAGGTGAACTGGATAAATTGTAACAAATATAAAACGTACAGATTCAAAATTGGCAGATTAAATCTCTGTGTCCTTCTACTTTCTAGGGAAGACTTTTTTTCCCTGAATTATTTAGATAATGAATGGCCTCATCTCTCCTGTTCTTGGTCTCCATAAAAATGTCTGCACAATAGAAATGACAGCAAGATCTAATAAGTCCTATCAAGAATTGGCACATATAAAAATTGACGAACCTGATACTCTGAACTTGACCAGTTTAGTTGCTACGGGGCCTCATTTGTTCAGTTTGTCTTTTACATGATTGATCTTGAGTTGTAGTTGGTGCTGTGTACACCTGTGTTGATGCACAATCAGAACATGTGAATAGGTGAATAAAAAGCACTGTGGTGAAGCAGAGACAGTGAAGAAGATCAAGCAGTGTGCTCCTGTTTTTCTGCTTCCCTTTTATGCAGATACCTAGCACAAATATCCTAAGAAAAAAACTGCATGTTCTACCTACCGAGTATAAAAAGGTACATTCATCTTCTGAATCTCAGACTCTCACGGATTGGAGAGCCTGTGGGAAACAAACACACCATGCCAATAATTAAGACTAAAACTTGAGTTTGCCTTTTTAACTATTTATGTTCTAAGTTAAGCTTTGATAACATTCAAATGTCAAATTCTCTCATTCTTAAAAAGTTGAATTAATTGCCTGTATTTATTTTAGCAATTATTCAATGTATTTCCAGTATAGGATGTATAGTATAATTGATTTTTTGTAAATAAAATATTTTTGATAAAATCATTGCCTTTTTTCCTGAGGGAAGGGGAACTTTGTTTTCTTGATTGTAATGGTATGGATTTAAAAATGGGGTATAGAAAAAAAAATCATGTTGGGCAAAAATAATGTTACAGAATGGCATATTTGGTAGAAATCTCTAAAATTAGTATGGTTTGGAAATCTGGAAAACTAAGAGACAAAAAGATAATCTCAATCAATGTTAGCCTTTTGTCTGTGATCTTCTTTCTCTCAACTCCCTTGAAAGTAATCCAAATTTACACAAAAGTTTGATTATAGTAACTTATAGCAGAAAAATCACAGATATGAAGAAAATGAGCAAGTTTATTATAGCATTATTTACAAATAATAACGAAACTTTAAAATAACCTAAAATTCAATAATGAAGGGGAAAATTAACTCAACTATGGCATATCCAAATAATGGAACATTGTTATCCACTGAGCACAGTGTTCTCAGAATATCTGAGGAAATCATAGAAGTGTCATCCTTAATAATAAATAACTATTCTGTATAGTAACATGCCCATTTTGTAAAAAAATAAAAAAAATTGTTCAAAAATGGTTATCTCTAATACTGGGAATTTGACCAATTGTTATTCTGTAAACATTTGTTTGTTCTCTAAATACCATAAACATGTATGCTTTTATAATCAGAAAAAGGATAATAAATGTTTTTTAAAAGTGGGTTGGGATATCTAATAGCATTTCCTGGTTTGAGGAACTTTGATGGTAACCCATCTTGCCACTTCTCCCTCAAATTCATCTAATTTCCTAATTTTCATAACTTAGATTCTGTGAATCTTTTATTACATTGGTACTGATACATTACAAACTAGAGCCACTAAGCATAATTGCCACAGTAGATAACAGAAATATGTATAGTTCCAGTTCCAATATTGATAGTCATTTGGGGCTATAAAAGGACTGGAGATCTTTTAAGGTGGTACCTTTTAGGTTTTGCTGGCCCTATGGTCAGTTATCCGAATCCTCCTCAACTCTGCTATCTTAGCACAAAAGCATCCTTAGGCAATACGTAGACCAAAGTGTGACTGTGATCCAGTGACACTCTATTTATTGGCAGTGAAATTTGAATTTTATGTATTTTTCACATTATGGAAAATGCTCTTCTTTTGATATTTTCAAACATTTAAGAAATAAAAAGCCATTTTCTTAGCTTACCAGCATTACCAAAACATTCAATGTATCAGATTTATTCTGCAGGCCATAAATTAATGACCCCTGCTCTTTTAGGAACCTATTGACTTATTTGTACCATGGAATAACTGACACCTAATTTTTGAGCATAAACTTTACTATGTGTTAAGTGTTATCAGAAGCAGATTTTATAGATTAACTATTTTAGTCACCATATCAGTTCCAAGGGGTCCCACTATTACTGCCATTTTACAGGCGAGGAAGCAGAGTCTCAAGGAAATTTGGTAACTTCAGATAATAATACCAGTAAATTGCAGGGCTGGAGTTCAGTGTCCAGGCATCCTGACATCAAGGTTACCCTTCATACCAGTGGCTACTCACTGTGTTGTCCATAGTCCAGCAGCGTCAGCCATGTCTGGGAATTTGTTAGACATGCAAATTCATGGCCCTACTCTGGAGTTATGAATCAAAATCCAGGGGATTTAATAGTATTTCCTGGAACAGGTGCATAATTAGACCTCTAGATGACTTTTGTAGACATGTAAGTGGGAGAGGCATGGCCCTAATCCTTAATCTTATATACTTCCCCTCCAGAGTGAGGATCATTTCTAATATATCTGTCCATTCCTTTGTATTCTCCTATTAAGCTTTGCTACTTTTGGTATCATTTATGAGTATTGGCAGATAGCCAGTTTTAACTAAGTTTAATAAGTACCAGTTAAGGGCAGAAATGAAGAATACTTGTTTCTATACTCAAGGAGCCTATCATTGAGTAAAAAGACTATTATCTACACAAAGATTTGATGTAAAACAAAATACAGGTATAAATAGTGGCATGAGGATATAAAAAGAAGGAATGAACAGGTACAGTTAGCTGTGTGAAGGGAGGTTTCATGATAGATAGCATGCTGTTTGGGTTGGTTCCTAAGAATGTGCCAACATGAATGGGAACTAAGGACTTTTCTGTGGAATAAATAATATGATTAAAGTGATAGACATATGATTTTAATAGGTGGTCTTTAAGCAACACTAATATTTAATTGAGGTGTGGGTTACATTTAAGCAAGTGTAAGTATAGTAAGTAAATTTGAAGGTGGACCGCAGCTGACCATACTCAACTGGGAGAAACACTAGAAATGGGTATTTACATTAATTCAGACAGATCCTGGTACATTCAGGAAGTTTTTAATGGGGTGCTTACAGTCTTGCAAAGTTGGGTACTTTAGGTAGTTTGGGCTTGAATATCCCACACGAACCATTGTATTTATGGTCATGATTTGGTCTGAGCATGTTTAGAATAAACTGGCATTGTCTTCGCATCACTTGACGGCATTTGTCACACACCTTCCCATGGCCTTGGAAGTCACACCCTCACTTCATTAATGGCATGGGTTTCTGCTGGTTACCTAGCCCATCTTTAGTTTCCTTTCTGTGAGGAGTCACAACCAGCTGGTCACGACAGCCATTTGACTGAACCTTTGCCATGTCCCTCAAATTCACCTCTCATCCTGTTAAGAAATTCTTTTGTCTCTTGACTAAATCATTGAAAGCACCTCCTGATCCCCTCTTTTCACCCCATTTCTATTTCATCCAGTGGATGCTCTGTATTTCTGTCAAAGGCCTAATTTGTGATACAAAGGTTTCACCTGGCCTCATCGTCAGCAAGTAACTTGTTGCATTGAATACTTTAGAAAGCACTCGGTGATGATGGTTAAGCTCCACCTTCCCTGGAAGTCTCCCTCCTACTGTTTTCCTTGGTCCTACTAAGTTAGATGCTGTGCTTCCTCCTGAGCACACTGTGCCTTCACCTTCATCTTTGCTTGCATTTTCCTCTCATCTGGAAATGGATTTTCAATGGTTCCTCTATCCCTGTACCTATTGATCAGAATTCTTCTACTTCCTTCAATTCACTATCCTCTCCTTTCCCATATTCCTCAACTTAAAGGGATTTCTCTCCCCTCTTTCTTACTATATTTCATGTCCTCTCTGTTATGGGATACCCACTTTCTCCCACATTTCTAACAGATTGGGTCTGTGTGATCACGACTGGATAGACTAAAGGTTTTGGGGGGATTAAGGAGAGGTTCTCATCATTTTTTAAAAAATATCTCCATGGTAACTAGCAGAAGCAGATGATAAATAAAACTTGATGAATAAACAAATTAATGCACCCAAGAACAAGGAAGGAAAGATGGACCCAAATAATGAATCTTGGGCTGATGCTTTTGTTCCAATAAAAAGAGTCCCTTGGGCACTGTCTACCAAATTGAGAAATCCATTCATTAAGTGGATTTTAAATAGTGATTATTTGCCAGACTTTCTTGGGATTTTGGAAACTTTGTTAGGGAATTTAGTTCCTCCATTAAGCCAAACTCCCACCACATTTGGGGCCTACACGGAAGCTCTTTTCCACTTTTCCTTTCTTCTTTGTGATTGGAAAAAGTAGAAATGTGGATTCAGTGAGTGCTTGCTATATCAGTGCTCCAAGATGCTGAAAGATCATCCATGAAATAAATACATAAGATTAGCAAACACTGAATATGTCTGATTTTTACGCTGCAGAAATTGTTAGAAATCTTCTATGTATTGATGAGCTTTATGAACCTGCACGAAATGCCCATCACATTCAGAAAACCTCACACTTAAATTACAACAGTCCTTGTTCCACAGGGATGTTCTTTATCATCTGGGTGAGCATTATTATTCTGCAGAACACGGTCCAGGTCACTCTGGTATATAATTCCTGACATCACAGGTTGGATTTGTTTTCACTCCAGATCTGGAAACACCACTCAGAGCTTAACCTCCAGATTGCTTGAGTAATCAGCACCAGGTGTGGAGACCACGGGGTAATGGGGAGACACTTTCAGGTTCACTTGGCTGAGCCTCTGACTACAGAATCAGGCTCTTCTCCAAAGAGCACAGTTTGTTCAAATGTGGTTGGAAAGTTCCCCATACTGTCGCTTAGGCAAACCTAAGTGACATGTTTTAGCTCCGCTGTTCAGGGCAAGGAATGTCATCCTGGTGTTTTGGGAAGATATACAATTAGTGGGTTAGACAATATTTGACATAGCTTTGGCATGTATGAGAACACCGTAGAAAAAAAACACAATTGCTTTAAGAACTGAGGGAAAGGTTGCCATCTGATTCTCTGTCTTGGATTGGGCTTTTTGAGTTACAAAACAATTAAGTCGTTTTCATCAGGTCAGGACAGAATCACAGTACATGTGCTCATTCTCAGAATGAACAGAGGCACTGTGTGTCATTTAAGTAAACATTTAACTTCTCCAGACACCACATCATGTGTCTTTCTCAATTAAAAGAAAAAAAAAGGATGAAAGTTTTAAAGAAGTAAAAACCCTGGAAAAAGAATTATTTTGGGGGAATCAAAATTGAGTGTCTGTTTCATGAAGCTATTGATAGAAGCACAGCAGAAAGGAAACTTTAAGCACATAAATCCAAGTGGGCTATCTTAATTCTTCACTGAACTAAGGCAGAGGTATTAATAGAAGAGGAGAGCAGAGAATGTCCAGGCTCCTTCAAATGAGGAAACTGAGACCCAGAACTGATTTCAGCTCTTAGCCCAAGGTTTAAAAGCTAGTTACAAACTTTGAGGTATCTGGGTCTCTTCTACCCATATACGAGTTTGTGTCCTGCTTTATATTCTGGAAACCTCAAAAGTGCAAATTCTAGACAGCTTCTCCACTCTTAAACTGATACATTGAAGCTCTGCTTAAATTTGTTTCCCTTGAAAGGAGTTGTAAATTATACGCTTTTAGGATTATGGGACTTTGATATTTAGGTTTTAAATATAAAGCTACCCAGGATAGTCTAGCACAGTACTTAAAATGTTTAGCTCCATTAGGAGATACCATAACACATCAAAAATGGATTCTAATGCTCTTTCCCCACACCATTTTGGAAGTGAATAAGGCCACACAAGTTTGAACCTCTGACTCATTGTGTACTTGGGCTTTGGTGGCAGACTGACTAGCATTCAGAGAACTGCTCTGCTACTTATCAGCTGTATAAACTTGAGAAAATTACACCACTTTTTTGAGCCATGTTTTTCTCATGTGAATAATAATACAGGGGATGATATTCAGCTCTCAGAGTTATTGTGTAATTAATAAATATGAAAAGTGCCTAGGAAAAAAATCTTGCCAAATAATAGGAATTTAATAATATTTTTCTTTCTCTTCCCTCTCTTGTAAACAACCAGGTTCATTAGTGTGGTCTCCTTCCTATAATTTCTCTACTCAGCAAAACACTGGGCTCAAAAGACTGTAACTCAACTACAAAGAAATTTTACCTGTCCAAAATTTTTTTTAATTCACCCATTTCCTTTGCTTCTCTAGCTTTAAGATTTTCTCTATGAATAGGTGGCCAACCTCTCATTCAGACACTGAGCTGGCAAATTCTTTAAAATTTTTTTTATTCACATGTAATAATTGTACATCTGATTGGGGTACAGTGTGATATTTCAACACATGCATAGAGAGTGTACTGATCAAATCAGGGTAATTAATGTCTCCATTTTCAATTTTATTTTTAATGTTTGGAGTCTTTGAACTCCACTCTTCTAGATATTCATAAAATGTATAATATGTTGTTCTGTTCTTAACTGTATATGTTTCTAATATGTGCTGATGTCTGAACAAGAACACTCAATGAATAGTTTTGAACCTGACAAATGTTTTAAATGTCTAAAACCCATCAGATCAATATATTAGGAAGAGCATGACATTGGCTTCTTATGAATTTGAGTACTGACTTCATTGGTTCTGGTTTTTAGCAGACACCCCAATTTCTTCATTTGTAAAAGTGTAAGAACTCCCCGGATACAAACTTCATAAAGGGACACTATCAAAATAAAAAAAAAATGATAATAACACTAGAAAAAAAAAGCCCACTGGAAATTCAGAAAAAAATTCTCCATATTTGACTTGCTGTTATTAGTTCTGAGCATTAGAAGAAGTCATTCAGATTTTTACCACAGCAAAGGTTGAATTAGGTTCCTGAGTTCCTAATGGACTCTTCTTTTCATCCTTGCTACCTCCCAGGTCAAGTGCCAACACCTCATGCCTATTATCAGAGATGTCTATCCTATCTTTCTTCCATTATTGATGTTCTATATTTCATCATGAAACAATCAGTGGGAAAGCACAACATCCACCTACTTAGAATTTTTAAAACATTTTCTTATTTCAGGGTACCATGTTCTATAAGGCTCAACAGGGCCTGCCTCCATCTCTTTCAATGACCACCTGTTGAACTTCTTTCTTTCTTCCATACTATAATACACACTGTGTTCTTCCTGTTCCTCACCAGGTGCTATTTTTTGTGACTGAAGCATTTTTTTCCTAGAACTTAGCATGCTTGATCTCTTCTTGTCATTTATATCACCTTCTCAGAGAGTCCTTTCCCCATCCTATCTAAAGTGAAATTCTAACCCTCCATCGCTTTTTACCATATTGTTTTGTTTCTTTTCTCAAAAAATACAGCCCCCTCATTATTGGAAATTTGTAGATTTACTTATCTGTTTATTTGACTATTGTCTCTCTCAGTACCCAGATTATAAAATTCAGAGAACAGGGGCCATGGTGTGTATCTCAGAGCTCAGAACATTGCTTGAGATTTTAGAAAGTGCTCTATGAATACGGTTGAATACATGCACATACACAATATTGGTGCCAAATACCCCAACTTTTTGTAAATCTTGGATCTACTTAGCCATATTTTAAAAATGTATGGCTTGTTGTTATGTATAGATTTGGAACTAGAACTTTCCTTCTTTACTATAAATGTTGTAATCAAGAGTGAGTGAATGTGTATTTAAGTCCACAAGCTAGGATTTAAAATTTTTTAAACTTTTAAAAATGTCTGATAATGAGAGGAAGGGAAATACACAGATTCTGATTATTGCAGTTATTGCTTGCCCAATATTTGACCCCACCCAGGAGAAGTTCCACCCCAGATAGCCAAGAATCAAGGCACTGGGTGGTGATTTGTGACCAGCAATAACTGCCTGATTTTTGGCAGGAGAAACATAGTGAGTAGAGACTACAAAGAGAGCTAAGAACCTCCGATGACCTTCCAGAATGATGACTGAGGTTCCTCGTGTTGCTGTGACCCCATTAGATGGCCACCTTCCAAACTGTTTAAAACATTATTTCTGGGCGTATAGAGCTGATATCTCACTGTATGGATAGGAGCCCAGCCTGGATGAGGTCTGATGAAGAAAGCATCTCCACGGGAATGATACTATCTGTGAAGGACAAATCCAATGATGACATAGGTATTTCCATCTTCCCTCTGCATGATTGAGTCATTTCCTTCATAGACAAGATAAGGAGCAGCCTATCTACAGGACTATGACTGGGTCAGAGTTCCTATACAAAGGTTGAGCTCTCTCTCCAGAGGTGACCTAACCCAGCTGAGCCTCTGCAGTCAGATAAATATGGGCCCACAACATAGCCTCATTTCTTCCTCCCTTCTACCACAGCCAATGAGAAACATGGGTCTATACTTTCATTCTAACCCCACTAATAAATTAGTGTTTTTCTTCTGTTTAAATTGACAGATGTGATTGGTAGTGAAGGGAGGTTTAGATTTAGAGTGAACAATAATTAGTTTATTCTAATTCACCTACTTCCTGCTCATAGGATTTTGTTTAATTAATTTTTTAAAGCTTCACTTAACTTGTTCCATTATCCTACAAGACCTATGTGAAATATCGACCTCCTCTGTGAAGTCTTTCTGGTAATCTGTGACTCCATCTTTTATTTCCAAATGGCATTTGTATTTTCCACTAATTGTGCATTCAATATATCTTATTATTTATAAGTTTTGCTCTTCTCCCTAACAGATTGTGATCCATTCAAGGAGGAGGATTAGGTCTAATTCATCCTTGCAAACATATTTTAACCAATACAAAATGCTTATTGACTGAAGGAAGACTACATTAGTAGATAAGTGGAGTGAAAAAGGGATCTTGTCATTTATGACTTAGTGATAAATAAAAAATCCTTGTTCAAGTCAGTAACTAGCAAATACTCATTGATTTCCAACCAAATGGCAAGGAGTTTTGAATGTGTGATTTCATTTAACCCAAACAAACCTATAAGTTAAACATTAATAATTGCATTTGAGACTAGTACAACCACTCTGGAAAGCAAAATGGAGATTCCTCATATGGAATCACCATATGATCTAGGTATACCAATCATGGATATTTTCTCAAAGATATAAAATCAGCACACTATAGAGATACAGCCACCTCAGTGTTTATAGCAGCACAATTCTCAGTAGCTAAATTATAGAAATCAATCCATGTGTCTGTCAATGGAATAATGGATTAAGAAATTGTTATATATATATATATATATATATATATATATATATATATATATATATATATATATATTTACACACATACACAATGGAGTTCTACTCAGCCATAAAAAAAGAATGAAATTATGGCATTTGGCAGTAAATGGATGGAACTGGAGAATATCTTGCTAAGTGAAATAAGCCAAACTTAGAAATTCAAAGGTTGAATGTTTTCTTTCATATGTGGAAGTTAGAGTGAAATAAATAAAAAAACAGAGGGAAGGAAGGATAGGATAATATAAACAACCAATCAAATATAAATTAATAGACCAGTGAAAGGAAGTCAGGTAGACTGGAGGAAGGAGAATGGGAGAGGGGAGGGAGCATGGGAAGGGAAAATAGGGAGGGAAAACGAATAGTCATGAACTGAAATAAATTTCCATGCATGCTTGAGTTTGTCAGGATGAACTCAACTACTATATATAACCATAAAGCTCTAATTTAAAAAGGAAGATAGAGGAAGGAATTGTTACTCAGAAAAATAAGAGGATTTCCCCAAAGTCCATTAAACATTAAGGCAGCATTGAAAACAGATTTATTCTCTTTAACTCTGATGCTCTTTCTTGTCTCCCATAACCATCTTGACAAATAATTTTTTCTACAACGTGTATCGACATTTCTCATGTCTCAGTAAACACACTTTCATAGGGTTTTAAAATAATGGAGCTTATTTTTGTTACTTTTAAATCACCAAACAATGTAGACATGCAGCAATATTCTGCCTAGAGAATATAAAAGACAGATGCTTCTGAGATTAGAATGGTTAAAAGCAAAATTTGGGGGTTAATGGTATGAATCAGAATTCCAAATCCGTCATCTCTAACATGTAAAACCTTAAGTAATTTACATAGACTCAGTGAAACTAAGTTTCCTCATCTTTAAATAATACCTTTCTCCTAACCAGCAGAGCAACACTAGCCAAATAAAGCAAGGAATATACTGAAAATATTCATGAGCAAAGACCAGACACCCAGGCACGGAGAAAGGTAGAGACATTGCGGTTATGGCTAAAGAACCCTGATGTCTGATCTTTCCCAAGTCTGTGTCCCACCATGAATGTGGTCCAGCCTTGTCTCTGTCTTTGTATTGATTTACACTTGAGTCACATTTTCTCAAGGGAGATTCTGATTGGCTAGCGTGGATTACATGCCTAACTTTTGGCTAAGGGATGACAGAGTTCTTCAATAGCCCTTGCCATCAGTTCTGATCTTAGCAAAGAGGACACGATTCTCCAAAACAGAATAGAGATCCTCTTACCAAGAAACTCTCCCAAAAATGAGAGTCCTTGAAACAACAAATGCCTTGTTAAAGGTTAAATAAAGATATATATATTTACAAAGTATTCCAGTGCTGGGCTTGTAGTAAACATTCACAAATATCTTTTTAGTATCAACAACAGAGGCTTCTTTAGCATAGAGAAGTGATTTAGCTTACTGGTTGGAGCAATATGCCTAGATTAGAAAGTTGGATGTTATGCTATGGCTTATGTCGTCATGGGGAAGTTTAAGTAACCTCTTTGCTTCACTTTCTACATTCATAAAAATGGTATCATATAACTACCTATCTCAAGGATTAGAGAATTTATCTAATGGTCTTTCATATGTAACAAATCATCCCCAAACCTAGTGGTTTCAAACTATAGCAACTTATTATCTTTCACAACTTGAAATTGTGGGCTGGGCTCAACTGGTTGGCTGGTATATCAGCCTCACACAGTATCTCTCAGCACTGACTGAAACGTTTACAGTGGCTTCTTCCCCAGGGGTCCGTTATCTCGACTACAGTTTCTGAAACGAATCTAGTTTAGTCTAACCACAGTGATTTCTTGGTCAGGCAGCACCATTGCGATTTCTTTCTGTCCTTCATGTTTTCTTTCCAGCAGGATATTCAAAGCTCTTTACATGGTATCATTGGTCGGGACTCAGAAAGGAATGAAAACTTTAATGGAAAATGTCCTAGAGCACAAGTATTTTTCAAGTCCCTAGTTATGACATGTTTGTGAATGTCCGATTGTCCCCATCAATTCACATGCCTAAATTCAGGCTCCATGTGGAAGGGCTGTATACAGGATGTGCATGGTCAGGTACATAGTTGATGGGGATGTTCCACAGTCTACTGCCTTGAATCAATAGATTAACATGTAGAGCATTTAAAATAGTGCTCAGAAAATATTAGCCAGTCTTTTAAGCCCTTCGTGTTACACAAGATACACACACACACACACACACACTATATATATATATATATATATATATATATATATATATATATATATATAAAGATGTATGTCTTTTACATATATAAATATGTATGTATGTATATATATATATACATATATATATATATATATATATAAAGATTCATTATCATTTTCAGACATTTCAAACAAAATATTAAGTCAATCTTGATCATGAAGTGATCTATTGGTTTTGTTCTCATATGAGTGCTGAAGTCATAATATTCTTCCTTGAGGAGGAACACACCTGCCATTCAACAATAGTCAACTCTTGGCAGCTTGGGGAATGAGCACTTCTGTCCTGAAGTAGAAAGTAGGCCTTGCGTCTACCACACTGTGCTCATTAAAGTGCAGGTTCATTGGTGATTGAAGTTTCTTATTCAGAAGACCCTGCATGGGCCTCAGGAATCTGTGCATTATCGTTTGTATCTTGTCTATATTTTGGTAAGAATTGCTCCAATAAATAATGAAGTCAACTCCTCATCTGAAAGAAACTTTCTCTTAATTTTTATTCCTCAGTCAGAATTTCTTCTGCCCATCAGTGCATCAGTACATCCCTCTAGGATCTCCCAACCTGTCTTTGGGAACAGTGGACTTACCTCTAATGCCCCAAGATTCATGACTACAAGGTTCACTTCAGTTTCCAAAATGGCTTCTCACCCATCATTTTCCCTCTTCCCTTTTCTCAGGAGGTTCTACTATAATACCAATTTTTAATGACTCTAAAGGGAAACAAGCCTACCAGTCCCAAACTCCCAATAAAATATGGCATTTTGTGGCCAAGACTTGGGAATAAATTTCAAAGCCTCCTAGAGGTAGTTCACTAAACTCTTAATTCTTAGTTATATTTTAATGGAAATTCTGGGAGAGAGGATGTCCCCGAGTCTTCTCTGTAAATATTTGCTTTATAATTCAAAAGTGAAGCATGGTGCTACCTGCTGTTTTCTTCAAAGCCAAAATGCATAATGTTATTTGTGTTCATAAAGAACATTTGGCCCAGGCAGGAAAGTACAGAGTCATAAACCCGAAGACACAGGAAGGGCCAAGGGGATTGCCTTGCCATTGTTGGTCTTTTCGTCCATAACTGGGGATTGAACCCCAGGGCCTCATACATGCTAGCCAAGCACTCTTCCCCAAGCTCTATCCCCGGCCCCTTTTACTTTTTATTTTCAGACAGGGTCTCACTCTCACTGAGTTTCTGAGGCTGGCTTCTGACTTGTATTCTTCCTGTGTCAGCCTCCTGAGACTCTGGGATTAAGTCGTGCACCACTTCACCCAGAGCGATGGCCTTTCTTTATCCATGCATCTTTTTGAATTTCAGAAGAATATACCAAGGATTTTGAGGACCCTTGATTTGAACAAAACTGCAAACCAGATTGGTGTCATAGCCTGGACTTGAATTCAGATTTTCTAAATGCAAATTCAGAACTCCACCAAGCTAGGCAGGAGTAAAGAAAGATAACTCAGAAGGGCAACAAATAAAACCTCGTCATCTTCCTCATTATAGTCCTGGAAAACACTTCACATAAAACGTGGATTAACCAGTTCCCATCTGTCTCTCTTCAGAAGAGCAATCAAGAGATTTCTTTCCCCAGACAAATAAATCCTTTTTCTAAAAAGGGGTAGACTCTTAGTCAAGAGATAGGTGATAAGAATGACTCCCACCTGTCACCCACAAAGCACTTTTATTTTATTTTTTTTTGATTCAATATTTTCAAATTAAACATTTCAGGATAAATGCAGATTTACATGAAGTTGTAAGAATAAATGCAGAGAGATCTGTTAGTTTTTACCCAGTGTACTCCAGTCTGCTCATGGTAGCATTTGCATTCTGTAGTACAATATAACAACAACAAAAATTTGACATCAATACAGTCTTATTCAGATCTCTCCAGTTTTTTTTTTCCTTTTTGTACTCGTGTATGTGCTTTGGTTTAAGTTTAGTTCTCTAGAAATTTATATCATGTATAATCTGTTTGTCTTCCACTTAGTCAAGGCATAGAACAGTTATGTCATAAGAATCCTTTGTGGTGACACTATGACCACACTCACCCGCCCCCTATGAATTCCCTAACCTTGGCAACAACTCTGGCTACTGGAGAGATCCACTGCAGAAGGACAGGTGCAGAGGCAGGATGACATGTGAAGGGGCCTTGACAGCATCTCAGTTGACAAGTGATGACGGCCGGACTAGGATGTTCGCACCCAGGGACAGGAGGACAGATTCTGAATAAACTTGGAAGGTAGAATAAACAGTACATTCTGGTGTAGTGAATGAGGGTTTGGGGAGAAAGAGAAGAATCAAAGGTAATCCCAAGATTGTTTTGAGTACCAGAAAGATGGAGTTTCCTGGCAGATGGAAGAAATTAAAGTGCATTCTATTTGGGAAAGAAGATTAGAGGGGTTGATTTTGATATTTCTATTAGACATCAATGTCAATGATGAGTGGGAACATAGATTAGAGCTGGGAACACAAATTTGGGAATTATCACCACATGGACTGTAGGTAAGGATGTGGGACTGTTTGAAACCACCAAGCAGGGAATATAGACAGAGAAGAGAGGATTGATGACAGGGTCCCAGAATGCTCCATTGTTAACAGGTCATAGGAAAAAAGAGCCTCCAGCTAAGAATTCTGAGGTCTTGTTCTCCATCCTGGCTTAACTATATATTCAGTTTTCTAGTTAATCATCTTATTTACATGCTCTCTAGTTTCTTAGATATTTCTTTCTTGTTTCCTGCAGAAGACTGAAATTTAATGTGAGGAACAGTGTTATGTTCTCTCTCTCTCTCTCTCTTTCTTCTTCTTCTTCTTCTTTATTTGAGGGGGGCGGTGCAGACTTGTGTATTATACTGAATCCAATCACAAGAGAGAAAAACACTGTAATTTCAACAGGAAAAGTTTAAATAAATAATAACTATAACCAGAGACTGAAGTAATGAGGTATAAACTATTAAGGATTAAATAAAACTATAAAAAATGTAGAAATGGCCAAGATGCCTCTCCTAAAGCTGAGACGGACAGCCCACAGAAGTGCACTACCCTCTCACCTAACAGGATAAGATCTGCTCCTGATGGGGACAACAAGACTCTGTCTCAAGAAATAGCTGAAAAGTCTGTGTTGCCATCCTGCAGAGAACCGCTGGAGATCACTGCTGAGATTAGGTCTTGAATGTCCTCTGAAGGCCCATGGGTTACAGGTCTGGTACCTAGCCCGGGGTGCTATTGGGAAGTGGATGAATTTTTAGGAGGTGGGCTAAGTGGAAATAATTAGGCCACTGGGGACATGTTCTTGAGGAGGATATTGGTAATCCAGCCCCTCCTTTTCTCTCTCTCTCTCTCTCTTCTCGGGTTTTTTGTTTGTTTCCCAGTTACCCTGAGGTACACAGCTCACTCTGCCATATTCTCCCATTATGACGAACTGTCATACCACATGCCCTAAAGCAAATGGGCCAATCAACCACGGAACTGAAAGCTCTGAAACTATGAACCCAAACCTTATGTGTTGATTATCTCAGGTATTTTGTCACAGTGCTGGAAAACTAATGCAATCACCATTCTAGATCTTGCCCAAAATCTGTCCTCTATGGTGTGCCAGAAAAGTATTAATAGGGAACAATCACCCCAAACTCACTCTTTTTGAGACCACCCAAAGGGCATGCTAGGGGAAGCTGCCCCTGGTGGCTGTTGCTGGCTACAATGTACTGTGGGTGCAGGGGACTGGAGCAACTCTCTGAGTCTATGATGCTGGACCCTGGTCCTGGAAAGACACGTGCTGGGTAGCAGCCAAATGCTTGAGAAATTTCCTGTGCTGCAGGGTCAGGCACTGCAGAAGACCATCACTGGAGATGTCTAGAAATGGAAGTCTGTGTAGGAACTTTCTAAGAGGAGCACATCACAACCAGGAAGCACATCTCCTCCTTCCTGAAATTGCCCTTCTGAGCCACATTACCCTCTACCAACAAAATCTGTTCATACCAGCTGACAAAATAAAAAATGTTTAAATGAATCAGATTCATTTTCAGAGAGTAGGAAAAAAATGTATGAATTGGAGATGATAGGCCATAAATTAGTTGCCAACACAGTTTTTAGGCACATTGACAAGCACAGTGCTAAGCACGGTGATATTTAGGTGTTAATGCTGTTTAACCTTGACACTGAAGAATAGGAAGAGGAAGGAATAGAAGGGAAAGGGAAGAAAGAGGTAAGGAAGGAGATAATTGAAGGAAGGGAACTGGAAGAGAGGTTAAGAAGGAAGCAGTGCTCTTTGGTCTTCAAGCCTCACATTAACTACCATTCTTAATCAGCAAGATTTCATGGTGTGAGTCTAGGTATTCTTTCCTGATATTACACATTAATATTGTTGCTCTCTTACAGGTGTGTTTTTCTAAGTAATTTTCCTTATATCTTAAAAGTAAAAAAATTCCTAAGAAATTGATCATTAGATGGGAACCAGGAGAAATTGTAAGGTGCTTTGCCTTAACTGTATGTTTTCTTATTTATAAAATTTCTTCCACAAGGTCAAGAAGGCTTCTTTGTAGGACAGAGCACTAAAATGCCAATAATAAAAACATAATTTCACCTTCAAAAGAAATATTGGACATATTAAATCTAACACTGACATTTAAGGAAAAACACCTAAACCTTTTTGTGAGAAAAGGGGCTTGCAAAAGGTATATAAAATGTTTTGTGATTGTTTTCCACTTGTATGGAGAATCTTGGGAATAACAGGTCAAAAGAAAGGAGGTAACTTATAAAATCCTTTATTAATACATGAGTCTTCTTGGGGCTGAGGCTGTGTGGCTCAGTGGTAGAGCGCTTGCCTAGCATGCGTGAGGCACTGGGTTCGATTCTCAGCACCACATATAAATAAATGAATAAAATAAAGGTCTATATATCTGAAGAATATTTTTTAAAAATACTTGAGTCTTCTTAATCCACCTCTCATTGATTCCAAGCTGTTTTGTGGGCCTGAGGCATGTTCATACACCCCAAAGATGAATCACACATTGGGGACCAGAACTCCAGAAGCAGTGTACAAAAATTAACACTAAACTAGGTGTCTGAATAAAGAGACAAATGAGCTAGTCCCAGGCTACGGGTTGTGGAAATAAAGCCAGTGAAAGTGAAGGAGGCATGATCCAAGGGAGGACTAACCCTATCCGACAAGCCCTGCTGACAGGAGTTTTATTTGTTCAGAGTTCACTGCTAAAGAGAAGGGGTTTTCTTAAATGTACCTCACTAACTGACTTAATTTTTGGAATAAAAATAAAGCCACAATTTAAAAAGTCACAGAGCCTCATGCAATATATCCAGCTTTCTGGATGCTTCACAGAGAACACAACATTCTGGGACACCTAATTAAATACCCTGAGCTCCTTGTAACAAAGAGGAGGGTCCCTGGCAACCCGCCCTCCTTGCAAAGCTTGTTCTCAAACCTTAGGCTCCCCCAGGGCTCACCGTGATGGTTTTCATTTAGGCCTGGCGGGGCCCCCCAAGTAGAAGGTTTGTAGATTGCTTCTGAATCAACTCTGTCATGCAATACTCAGGGTGCCAGGTTTGAAGGGGAAAAAAAAAAACGCAAAACAAGAAACACTTCTAAAGCCCAGAAAAGCTTGGCTCAAGCCTGTGCACATAATAAAAAAATAACAAAGAGGGAAATAGTGTGTGTTTGCTCTTATAAAATATGGAGTCACCGCTTTTATTTATCATCTAAACTCAAGTGTCAAAACTGAGCCACAGCTGTGCTAAATACATTCAAGTGATAGGCAGGAGGTGAGTATCCAGGTAGGATTATGTGATGTGATGTATCTTTCCATTTCAACACCCAAGCTAATGACCAGGCTGGGTAGCCCAGCCATTGTCTCTCTTTTCCACATTCAATTCAGAAACTTAAACCACCCTGGGTGTCCAAATTCTGCTCTCAAACCACACTCAGAACAGGCTGTCCTCAGATTCAGTCTCCCAAACCCAAGAGGAAAGAGAAGGCAGAGGGGAATTCTTTTTCTTCCCTTTAAAACTCCAACTGAACCCAGGCTTCAAAAGACAAGTGAGAGACCATATTCCTGCTCTTAACCTTTGATGCAATTCAATCTCCAGGATTTAGAGGGTTTTAAATCAGTGTGTCTCCACCCTGTTTGGAGAGTGTCATGGAAATCTCCAAACAGAGTTGTATTTCACTTTCACTCCAGCCCATAGTGATGTTCTGAGAGCCCCTGTCATCTGTGCCACTCCCCTGGCCCATAGATTTAGATGGCATCGTGCCAGCTCTTCAATGCTTGAGGGTTTAGAGATTAAAATCTATTTAGATATTCGGCATAGAGGTTTCAAATGTAAGCTGCAAGAATTGGATTGCCTATGCTTAAATCTCAGCTCTATTCAAAACTTGAATAACCTCAATCTAGTCAGTTATCTCCCCAGAGCCTCTCTTCATTTAGTAAATGGAGATAAAGAGCAAACACTTGTTGAATTCTTATTGTATGAGATGTATTCAAAGCACTATATGCTTTCAATTCATTTATTGTCACAATATTCCTACAAAATGGGTAATCTTATCGTAATCACTACGATTTTATTGAGAACAAAAGAACACGGTGATTAAATAACATGTGCCAGGGGACACAACTAGTGTTCTATGCAGTGGAGAAGGGATTTAACCCAGCAAGCTTAGCTCTGGTAACTGGGCTCCACAGCATGTGGTCTAACTTAGTGTGATGGTGCTTCCTCCACATATGCTTCTTCTAGTTGGAAAGAAAAGTCTAGTATCTACCCTACAGGGTCACAGTGAGGCTTAAATGAGCTCAAAAATGTTTTTAGCACAGTGCCTTTATTACAGCAAGCATTTAATAAATTCTAGCTATGATTATTATTGATGAGAGTAATGAGAATACAAAGTCATAGAAATGTGTTAGTGGTAATAATGAAGTTTGAGAAAAATTATTCTGTCCTTCTCAAGCAGGTGTCACTTTCTTGAGGGCAGAAATCCAAGACAGTGGATTTTTTTAATTGAAATAAATTGCATATCTTGTCACCTTGAGCTGATGGTATTGGAGTGAAACTCCTCCCTATTTAGAGCCCTAGGATCCCTGGCCCCTGGGGACAGTGTAAAGAACATAAGACCACACACACACACACACACACACACACACACACACACACACACACACCTGGAAAAGGGTCAAAGCAACAATTTCTCTACCATCATTCCCCAAGATCATCATTGACCTTAACCTTGGGCCCTATACCAGCTGATTTCCTCATTAAACTTGAAGGGTGTGTGTTAGTTTTAAATTTTTACCAACCATGAACCTGAGCATAAAAGAGGCTAAGAGAACAGTTGATGTGATACAATCAAAGGAATACCGACCCAGGGTTTAATCCAGACCCATGGTGCCATAAGACTGTGGTGGAACTCAGTAATTGTTTATGGAAAATAATTGAAATAAATTGCATAGATTTCTCAACATAGGGATCACCCCCACCACTTGCTGCACAATTTTCTCCTTTGACAAACATCTTGAACATCTCATAAATATGGGACATGGGTTGCCTGATAGTGTCCACATGCCCCGCCAAGAGAGCATTTGAAAACAAAAAAAATCTACCTGGTGAGCACAGGGCTCTGAGTTGGTACCGCAGAGGCAGCTGTCCAGAAAGACATAACACAGGGAAAGACTCATAATTACAAACAGTTGCGTCTCTGTTGTTTTAAATATCCTTCAGTTACTCTTTAGTTTTCTGTAGGTAAAAATAGCTTACAGGTTGCCAAGAAACCTACAAGCAGCCAGAAGATCTTTCTCAATGAACCAACACACACATTTGTTATTAAATTACAATAAGAGGTTGCTCTTTAAATTATCAACTTACGTTTGTACAATATAAGATAGGTCCATCAAGATATCATAAAATGTGTTTTTTATATTTAAATAGTCAAAATTAAGAGAAGAACATATCAGAAAAATTCAGGGTCTTAATACTCTTCCCATTAATCTCACTTAGAGTTATAGAATCCCATGTGCCCCCAGAGAGTGTGTAGTTCAACAGAGCATGAGAAAATTGTGTTTGAAGAAAGGTTGTCAATATTTCTAAGTAAGCTAAGCCCAAGGCACACATTTTAATTTTACAGCTGCAGGTTTTTATGTAAGTAACTGTGTTACTTCAAAGATATATCAGAGTGTTGAAGTCATAAATCTGCACCTCAGAATGTGCGCCTTATTGGGAAGCAGGACCGCTGAAGATGTACCTTCAGTTATGGACATTCCAAAGCAGATGGCCCTTTAGTCTACCTAATGTGACTGGTGTCTTTATAAGAGAATAAGGGAGAAGATGGTCCTGAGATGACAGAGCAAGGGTCTATAGTCTATAAGCCAAAAAACATGTCATCCAGTAACCATGAAAAGCTAGAAAGAGATAGGGAAACAGGTTCCCCTCAATCCAACAGAGAGCACGTGGTCCTGCTAACATTCTGATTTCATATTTATAGCCTTCAGAACGTAAGGGAAAAAATCATGTTGTTTTCAGCTACCCAGGTTTTTATACTTTGTTAAAGCAGCTCAGAAAATCAGTATAGGCCATTCTGACACTAAATCTGACTCAGTTTAAGATAGGGAAATGAAATCTTCACTGGGTTAGAGATTAGATACCACTTTGTTAATCTGACTAACTCACTTGTCTTCTCAGTGCTTAAGGGATCAGTTCATTCACTAATGAATGAAAACACTAAGTTAAGGTGATCTCTCCATTGTTTCAATCATCAAAATTGCTCTGCCCTCCAAGGCACAGCTCAGACTTCTGCACACTTTCTCAAGGACACCTCTCCTGACCCTTCCTCTCACACTGTTGGAGTTTGGGGGGCATCATTTTATCTCCTTGATGGAGGGACTATTTTACTAAGCTTTGAGTTCTCCAACATGTGTTCTGCATGAAATTTGCCCAATCATAGGGTGGATACCCATTACATGAAAATGAACTCATCATATGGTCACAGTACTTTTTCACTTTTTCAGGTAAGTCTGTCTCAAGATCTGACTCATAGCTCACCTCATCAGTATATCTTTCTGCCATAGTTGAAAGGTCAGGATCTTCAGAACAACTGCCTAAGGTTTTCCAGTAGGACAATCTGATGTCATGAAAAAGGAGGAGGAGAAGTGAGGCAATTTTCTGGATTAAAAGATATTTTAGTGAGCAAATATTATATGCAAATGAACCTGATTTAATCCAGATTTGAAGAAAGTGAATGTGAAATATATTTTTGAGACAACCAGAGAAAGCTGAATATGAGCTAAGATAAAATTAGACTATATTGGTGAAATTAAAATAAACTTCATTGGGTATGATAATGATCTTGTCATATAGGAAGAGAATTTCTTCAGTTTTCAGAGATATTTACTAATATATACCATATGTTTAGCAGTAAAGTTTCATGATATCTGATATTTCTTTTTAAAAAAAAAGATAAGAAAATATGGTAAAATGTTACCAGTTGTTAAATCTAGATGTGTTTGGAGGATCATGATGGTGTTGTGTTTTGAATATGAGGTTGGTGATCCAGATGGGACCTACTGTCCATTCTGTGTGATGTTGCTCAAGTCACAAACTTATTTGAACCTTTGGTTTCTTAAAATGCAAGGTTCCCAGCTCATAGATTTATTGTGAAAGCATTGAGATAATGTAGCTATTAAAATTAGCACTGGGAACACTCAATGAATTGTAGTCATTATTTTTTTTATCATCATTATTAGTTTGTTTGGAATGTCATGTTAGCATATATAAGATCCATCAGTGTGCCCCTTTTAATAAAAATTTTAATGAAAACATTCCAAATTCACATGGACATTTTGTCTTGTCTAAACTAGGTAAATAGCCTTCCAACTTTGTGTGGGTACACTGTGGGAAGCAGTACTAGCAATAAGAGGGAGACTGTTGCTGTGTATGGATTAATTTTCCAGTTAATACAAGCAGCCCAAAAGACACTGTGTTGGTCAGTCGCTCCCTGATATCATCTTACAAAGTGAAGATGAGCAAGGAAGTGTAGCACAGACAGAAAGTGAGGGCTCAGGTCACAGAGGTAGCCAGAGGCATGAAGTCTGAGTCAGGTCTCCTGACTCCCAATTCACAATCAGGTCATCAATTTTGCAACTCACCTAAGAATCCTGACACGTTTACAGATGTGTGGTTGCTCAGACTAGCCCACTCCCTCCTTCAGAAATGACCCAGCAACCCAGCTCTACTTTAAGGTGTGATCCTGTCTCAAAACCCCGCAGGCTCAGGAGAAATTCCTGGATGTGCATTGCTGTGTACAGGGTGTGACTACAGCACCTCACGCTGTCTTAAGAAACACTTCTCCAGTCCCAACCTTTGTAATGGACCATAAATCAGGAGTTTTCCTGGGTCTGGCTCTGTCATGACGGCTCTCTTTTGGGTCTTTAATTTAACTTGCTAGTTTTTAATGACCCTACAAAGTCTAGGATTCTAACTCTGATTTTCCAAAAGAAACCTTTAGAAAGGTTAATTCCTCATATTTTCCCTTACCTCGCTAATTAATAGCACCTCCCACCCTCCCTCCTTCTGTTCTATATATTCACTCTCTGAATTTCCTTTTGTACATATTATCTGCACATGTGTGGGTGTGTATTAAGAGAATATGGCACTATTCATTCACTCAACAAAGATTCATCTAGTTACTAATACACAGCTGATAAAATTTTGGATCAATGGGAGTTGTCTTAAAACGATAATTTCCTGTTTTGTCCCAATCAAAACTCCTTGCTAAAATCGATTATTGGGTGTTTTCTATATTGCTATTTTTATTATTATTGCAGTACTGGGGATTGAACCCAGTGTACCCTACCACTGAGCTACATCCCCTGTCCTTTTAATTTTTTTTTTATTTTTTTTTTGAGATAATATCTCACCAAACTACTGAGGTTGGCCTCCAACTTGTGAATTACAGGCATGTGCCATTGAGTCCTGCTTTTTCAGTATCCTTTAAACTCTTTACATACTTAGAGTATAGGAGTTTCTTAGCATCCAAGAAGTTTACCCCATTATTAATAAAATAATTAGAAAACACTTGGTTTTTCAGAGCAATTTTATATTTATTATCTCATTTGACTCTCCTAAATAACCCTATGAGCATGTAGTGAGGATTATTAGTTCTGTTTTAAATTAATAAAATGGAATCATAAAAAGATCAGTTCTCTTAACCTTTAGCTGTGTGTGTGTGTGTGTGTGTGTGTGTGTGTTGTCTGTTATTGCTTTCCAAGTCCATTCATTTTTGTCATGGAAACTGGCTAACGTTTCACCAAATCCACATTCCCTTCTTCCTAGGTATACACAGGCTACATTTACCACCTCTGATTGATACTCAAAATTTTGAGTTCTAGATAATAGAATGAGAATGGAAATGTATGGCCCTTCTGGATTCAATTCTGGAGAGCTTCCTGATAAGATCCTTTCATGCATTATAAATTTGCAGATTGTTTGTAAAGCAGCCAACTCTTACTGCTAAAATCATTTCTTATTAACTCCTTTTTCTCAGTTTTTCTTTTCAACATCTGTGAGATCTGTGACCTCCTTCCTAATGATGCTTTCCTTCCATGAAAGCTATTAACCTTCCATCCTTCCTTCAAGGATGACATCATATAAGCACTGTGTGTTCAATGACACCTTTACCCCCAAATCCCCTAGATCCCCCATCTCTAAATACACACAGCATCAACAATCAATATTATACACTTTTGTACTTAATTAAGTTGGAGAACATTTTTCATGTCTACTGAACTGCCACCAAATCAGATGGCTGTAATAAATTTCTGCTGATTAATTGAAAGTTTTAAGTTTAATAAGTAATATCGCAAATATCTGACAATTTCCGATTTATGAATTTGCAGTGATTTACTGAGTGCCTAATATAAGTTTGGCATTGCTCTAGAAGCTAAAACCAAAGTAAGTGCACACCCTTATTATCTTCCCTTAGTGCATATGTCTGGTCACTTTTCTACCTTACAACTTTTCTCCCAGAGTTGGCTTCTTTCTGTGCACTGACAGGTATGTCTACATGGCTCATTGAATAGGTTGGGTCTTAAACCCAAACAGTGTGAGCGTCAAATCCAAGCTCCTTGGTTTCTTTTTGGTAACCTGGGATAATACTCTTATTCTCCCTGTACTACTGGTTCTTTCACTTTAAAAGAGAGAATCATATATAACTTACAAGATTGTCATAATGATGAAATAAAATAGCATAATAAAAAAGTGCCTAAACCTAAATAATGTAGCATATGCTCAGAAAATGGTTTCCAGTTCATGTGGCCCCAGCCAATGTAGAGGAGGAGGTCATCTTTCCCAGGGGAACATGTAGTCATTTGGAACCAAGTTTGAGGTAGTGTAAGTGAACAGCTTCACGGGCCTTCAGAGCCCCTCTGCTCGTGATTAAGAATCTCCCTGAGCTCCTCAGCTGGAATCTTTACAGAGAAAACTATGGATGCACAGCATTTGTGTAATGTCTGCATTTAGAAGGACAGAAAGAGAAAATTAATTTATTAGATATGAGAAACTGGGGAAGATGGAGAGATGGACATTATTCTAATATTTTGCATCTTTCTGATTTATCTGGTCCTTTAGTCTTAAAGGACGACTTAATAATAGTTAATAAGCTTGTTTTATCCCTGAGTCACAATGCTTATTCAGTATATGAAATTCCCATACTTACTTGTAAATGAAATGATTTTAGAAATATGAAAGCATAGTATGCAGGTTTTCATAAGCACTGCACCAAGCCAGGATCCGGGAGACTCAGCTAAACAGCTGCACGTGTGAGAGGGATTAGCAATTTCAGTTGACTGCCAGCCCAACATGACTCACCAGCATGTTGAGACTGCCAAGAGCATAATTTGATCTGGAGCTGAATTAACAGGACTGTAGTGTCCAGACCAAAGGGAGTGATGGCCTGTAGTCTCGGCATGAATCAGACCACACCTAATGTCCTGCAGCTCTTGTTTTCCCCCCACACTCCGTCTCTATAGTGTTCTCTACATAGAGGGGTTGACTGTATTACAGGAATGATCGTCTGGTACCTGTATTAGAAAACTTTATTCTGAACTTTTTCTCTACTGTAGAATTAATCACATGAATTATGCTATTATTTCAGATGGGAATGTTTACATCTCTAACAGCAACAAACATCTTCCTCTTTTGTGTATCTGGTGGCACAAATGAGGTGGAAATTTTCTGGTTTCAGGTTTCAAGGCAATGGATCAGCTTCTAGAAGCAGCATTTAGTATACAGCTTGATCATTGTTGTCAACAGACCTGAATTCAATTCTTGTTTAAATTATGAACAAAAACAAAAGATTAGGCTGCTGTTCCTCTAATGCTGGGTCCTCTAATTGGGGTTACAGTGCTTTGCTTCACACAAATCCATAGACTATACCATCCTTATCTCTTTTCTACAACACAGTAAGCTTTGCATCCAGGGAGTTTTGACTCCCAAATAACTGGAAGTCAGCTAAGTAGGGGGCAGAGCAATGCAATGATAGGAAAAGTCCAAAGGTCTGGTAAGAGAAAACATTGGAAATTAGGCACAGAGTGATAAAGAATCAGTCCCTGGGGATTAGATAGAAGCCCATTTCAAGTCGGCAGAGTTAAAGCTAATGAATGCATGCCTGGAAAATGGTGACATAAAGCACATCAAACTATCCTCCCTTCCCTCCCTTCCTGCCCCAGCTATTAATCTGAACAGAGGATGGAACTTACAGCCAAATGGGCAGTGAGAGAAGCCAAAGGCAATTTTCAGAGAAGCTTGTTGGCAAATATCACATCTGGATAGATCTTCCTTTCAAAACTAGTAAAGCTAAACAAAACAATCTTCCCAACATCAGAAACCAGAAGACCAGTGCATCTGCAAAGAAGAAAAAGATATATTATGCTGAAACTCGCAGGCAGAATCTCCACCAAGTCTAATTTGCATGATTTAATTGCTATAGCTTTGTTTTGTTTGTTTGTTTGTTTTTACAGAAATAAATTAACAAGTCACCGAATGTGGGTTGTAGAGTCATAGCTAAATTTTTACTTGTCCTGAGTGTTTTCTTACATTTTTCTAACATTCTGCAATGACAACTTATTGCTTTTGTAATGAGAAAGAAAGAAATATTATGAAAAATACTGCAAATAATACTGCAAGTAATTTACCATACAAAAAGAATAAAAGAGAAAAATAATGCTATAATTATAATAGTGGCCTCAAGGTATAATAGTGGCCAAAATGTATTTATACATTTTTGATAAACTATCTTAGCAAACCAGAAATTGAAGAAAACTCCCTCAATGTGAAAAATATCACCTACAATAAATCTAAATTATGTTTAACTATGAGAAACTGAATGGTTCACCTTTAGTTAGGAAGTGGATTTTCCACAGTCAATCATTCTACTGAACATTGTACCAGAGGCCCTAACCAGGGTAATAAAACAAGCAAAATAATGCAAGATGTACAACATTCAAAAGAAAAAAAACATATATTTATTTACAGATGACCATACTATGTAAGATGAATAGCCTAAGAAATCTATAAAGCTTTTTTTTATAACTAATACACAAATTCAGCAAATGCTTTGGAATAAGGTTAATAAATGAAAATTAATGGTAATTCCTACATATTAGAAATAAACAGTTTAAATTTTTTTTAAAAAAAATCATGAAATAAGAATTATTTTAATAAAATAAGCACAAGATTCACTTAAAACATACACTGGAAACATAAAATGTTAAGAGAAGATATGGAAACCCAAAATAAATAATGGTATTTCATACACATAGATTGAAAGATTCAATATTGATGAGATGTTAATTCTCTTAAATTGACCTACAACTCAATATAATCCCAATCATCGCAACCCTTAGGTGCGGTTCTTGAGGCCAATTGGCTGGGTTGCATGGGCGGAGCCAAAAGAGTCCCCCAATGAGCAGCTCCATGGTCTGAAAGGGTGGGGAAACAGCCCAATGAGCATCACCACAGAGGAGCCAATCAGCTGGAAGTTTGCTGGGGCCGCTTTGGCTGTGGCTCTCAACACCCAATAAAGATTATAGCACACTTTTTTCTTTTTCTCATTTATTTGGCCACAATAGACTAATTGATTCTAAAAGTTTATGCAAATAAACAGGTGTTAAATGGAAGAGATGAAGGACCAGATCATACCATGATCCCAAAACTTGAGTTCTTTTTTTTTTTTTTTTTTTTTGAGATTCTAGAAATGGCAAAATTAACCTCAACCAAGAGAAAGCAAACCAGCAGTTTCTGGGTCTGGGATCAGGGAGAAGCTGACTACAGAGGGGTGATGCAGAAAGCTTCTGTATCTGAATTGTGGTGGTGTATTTGTAAGTTTACACATCTGTCAAAGCTTACCAATCTGTACAAGTCCAATAAGAACAATTCATTGCATGTAAAATTGCATCCTTTCTATTTTCTAACACATCCTAAATAATTTTTTTTAAATGGGAAATATTTATTCAAATTGAGTAAATATGGCAAAGAGTTAATATCTTTGCTACATTAAAAACACATAAATTATGATAGAAAACGGATAAAATACCTTAAGAAATAATTCACAGAAGACATACCCACAGTTATTACACTTTGGAAAATATTTACTACAATGATTAAATAATGCAAATAAAAATAATACTGTTTTCTCTTTTAACTACCCACTTAAAAAAGTTTAAAAATAATAATTATCTGAAAGTATGGCCACATGTGAATCTCTGTAATCTTTCCTGAAGTCACTCTAGACAAAGCAGTATTCATCAAAAATTTTAGCACAGATATTTATAACTTGATCCCAGTAATTTTATTTCTTGGAATTTGTGTTGAATAGATGTTGAGATTTTGACAAGCATGCAGGTGTGAAGTCTCATTCTTCACAGCACTCTTTATAAGAGAAAAGAATAAAAGAACCCATATATTTAATAGCAGGGAGATGGTAAAATTATAACAATCCAAAGGAGTATGACTTATAAAAATATTATAACCTATATGACTATATAAAATCTAGTAACCTACATGACTCCATAGCGTATAATTAATGTTGGAAACATTCATATTAAAATGTAGGTTGAAAGAAGAATAAAAAGCTCGAGGCACACTGCCTACTTATCATCCCAGCATCTCAGGAGACTGAGACAGGGAGATCACAAGTTAGAGGCCAGCCTTAGCAATTTAGTGAGAACCTCAGAAACTTAGGAGGTCCCTGTCTCAAAATTTAAAAATAAATAAATGAAAAATAGAAATAGAAATAAAACAATTCTTCTTTGTTAGGTCTTTCAGAAAAAAATAGACTTTATCCCCAATGATGTTTTGGTTCAGTTCAGAAAAAAACAAGGCTGATGTATAACAAAGTGAGAGAGCCATAAAAAGTCATGTCCAAAAATCACAGATGCAGACAGTACGTGCTTAGCATAATTCAAGGCAGGATTGAAGGAAAGTTTGGGATTTGGGCAGGGTTTGGTTTCCTGGAGAGCAAAGCTGAGAGACAGGAATGAGATTCTCCTGTGGGCCTGCAGAGACAAAGAGATAAGGTATCTGAGATAAGGTGGAGCCCAGGTCTATGTGGGTTCCTGTGAGTCTAGTCAGGACTTATCTTTTTGATACAAAAGAGAAGTCTGGAGGCAAATGCCAAGAGCTAGACCTTATAGCTCACATAGAGATATCAAAATATCATCTCATCCTAATGACTGAACAATGGCAAGGAAATACTGGCCCTGGAGCCTGCAGAATGAACCCCCCATGGCTCCTAATGTTTCCAGAGCTTACCGTAGGATAAGCATGGTTCCAAGAGCCTGCATGTATGGTGCATGTGATCTTTGCCACAATATTGTGTGCATTATCGTGTTATTAACTCTGCTTTAGGCTTGAGAAAGTCAAAGTTGGGAACTTGTCCATACCACAGGTTTTAACTATGAGAGTTGAGATTGTGCCCCAGAAGGGAGGCACGGTACAGGAACAAGAGGGGAGACCCCTCCACACACACACACACACACACACACACACACACACATACTGTGTGACTACTCTCCAGTAGCCTCTGTTCAGGTTAAATTCCAGCTTCTGTGCCAAGGAAAGTGTTGTGCAGTCTAAATAGGGTGCTCCAGGAGAGAAGTAAAAAATGATTCCTTCTCTCTACCAGAGAAAATTCATCAGGGGCCATGGATAAAAGCAGAGGGGAGAACAGTACATTTCTCAGAGAAGGCTACCTGAGTCTAAACAGGACAGATCCACACAAACCTAGAATAGAGTACATCTTTTTTTCCCCACCAAGTCTAATTTGCTTGATTTAATTGCTATAGCTTTGTTTTGTTTGTTTGGTTTTACAAAAATTAATAAGTGACTAAATGTAGGTTGTAAAGTCATAGCTAAATGTTTTCTTACATTTTTAAATGTTTTCTTACACTTTTCTAACATTCTGCAATGACGACTTATTGCCTTTGTAATGAGAAAGAAAGAAATATTATGAAAAATAGCCAAGTCCAATTATGTGAAACAAATAAGAAAAAAAAATTCATGCATAGAAAAAAACAGAGAAATATGTACTTTAAACAACTTTTAAAAATTTTTCCTATTTCATCTAATTTTACATAAATAGTATAGATTATATTTGTAATAGGGGACATTCATTTAAAAAATATATAATGCATTGTTCCTTTAAAGAGTACATTTAAAAATTAGGGTGAATGTCACTATCTTAGCCTTGTGTTCTAATTTTGGACTCATTACATATTATGGTAAACTGGTTTTTTTGATTCCTGGTTTTGACTAAGATTCTTATACCTCCTTATCCCAGTAGTAAAATAACTTCCCAAGTTATTCAGGAATACTTGACAAAGCACTCATGGCCATGGTTGACTTTTAACATGGAGCCGTGAGGAGTGCAGAGTAAACCAGATTGTAAACACAGGCCCTGTGCTTCTGAGCCACATCCAGAATGTTCCATGCCTCCTCCTGCATGCGTTTCCTCCCTGACCCTGAGTGAGTCCATTATCAGATGCGCTGAGCAGTGTTTAACTGTTTGAGAAACACTAATAAATGGAAGGCCCAGGGATTTTCATTTCATTTGGAGAAGAAGGCTGCAAAATATTCTTAAAATATATTTCAAAGCAGATTCATAGCACAGATGAAGGTTTCAAAACAAGAGAATTGTGGGCTGAAAAGCTCAGAGGAAGCTTCAGGGTATGAGCTGTAATCTTGACTAAAGATGGGACTCAGATAATAGGAAGAGAAGGACATTTTTGTCTGCAACCAAGACATAAGAGATAATGGTATTTATGGGGAAACACCATTTATCGGGGGCCTAAGTGGATTTTTTTTCCTGTTATTGAGAACTCAGTTGCTCAAGCTCTTACCCATCAGAGATTCTCAGGTCACCACCACTCTGGTATTTCCCTGGCTCTCTTATCAATCTCTGTCTGTTCTACAGCTTATCTGTGGTGGCATCATTTACATCATTGCCTTCCAATTGCCTCTGTGCAGAGGTTATGTATATGTCTTGGCACCATTTTACTCCACTGAGAAGCATAATAGATATTTATGACACCTGAGGCCCTATGGCACAATGCCATTATTGTTAACATTGTCTTTTGTCTACCACGTCTCCTGGATAACTGACTCTAGCTGCAGACAGTGAGAACTACTGGACTGGGAGCCGGGAAACCTGTGTCCTCCTCTTAGTTCTATAATAATTTCTGTGAGACATCAGTCAAATCCCTTAATTTCTCTATGAGGTTGCAATGTATCCTTGGTTAGAAAGAGCCTCGGTAAAGCCACGTTAAGCACAGGACTAAAATACCATTGAAGACATGTTGGGGTGAAGATAGGAAGACTCAAATCTTCTTCAGCTTTTTAGGGTTGCTCAAGAGTCAAATTTCATGGTGCATTGGTAAATGAAAAGGCAGGTGACTGAATTGCCAAGGATGGCAGACTCTTGCATCTCTGTGCATGCATGGGGTAGGGGCAATGGGGAGGAACTGGCATCAGGATGCAATAGTTAAGAAATGGCATGGTCTGTATTTTCCCATACTACACTTTTGGAGACAAAAACAGATAACAAAATAAAACAAACAGAACAGAACCTAACCACCACCATATCAACTAACTATGGCAATAGATAACTAACAGGGATTTAGCAACAAAACAAAATAAACAAACAGAAACCAGAGAGAAAGAACAAAAAATCCAGACATTCAGGACCTATTTCACTCAGTACCCACATAATGCCCTTCCACCTCTTTAGCAAAAATAATGAGAATTTAATATTAGAACAAAGGTTATGAGTCTTTGAGGGGGAAAAAAAAAACCCTTTCATATCAGGCAACCAATGAAACATTAATTGAGAACCTATTATGTGCCTGGAAGTTTGCTAGGTTCTGAGCACAAACATATCAAAAAGAATGTTGATCTTGAAGGACTCCAGACTTTTCTTTTGACTCTAAAGTTCTGTGAAAACTGTCTTCCTTAGATTGGCATTTCTAGATTGAGTTTTCCAAAAGATTTTGTGGAGTATAAATATGTCACCACCTGAAACCATCCTCCTGTAGAAAATCACAGTTGAGCCATTTCCCTGGTAGAGGGAGAATAGAGCTGGTCTTGGAGAATTTTTTTTTTTTTTAAGTAATGGAAAAATAAATGTACTGAAGAAGTCAGTGCTTGGAAGGCTTTTGTGAGGTGGTTTCCAGCTGCTTGTGGAAAAAAGTTAGGGCAGCTCAGTAGTTCTACATCATACATGAAAAGTGAAGACTGTGTTTTATTATTATAACAGGGCGAGTTTCTGTCACCGTGAAGGGCTAACGTGTCATTATTTTTTGTTTTCTTTGCATTACTCTTCTCAAAGCCACCAAAGTTCTGACTTTGAATGCATAGCCTTCTTTTCTGTCCTATCACAAAACATACGTTATAGTTCAAAAGTAAAGTGTCCTGACAAAAAACAAACAAAAAATCACCTCCCCAGCGAGTTCCAGTTAACACTTCCTTCTATGGGTCTGCATACCTAGACAAGGCTGCTCAGGAGCTAGAGGGTTCTATACAGGACCTGCCACAGTAATCTGCCTTGGGTTTAAAATAATCTCCCTAGCATGCTGTATCTTGTTGCCTCCCAATAGAAATAGCTCCTACCAGCTGTTTCTTTCCACTCCCATCAGCCCTAAATGAGTAAATATGAGACAAACGGCTGTTTAGTCATCTTGTTGGCATCTATATTCTACATTGGTCTCCCTCAGTTAGAAAAATATTTGGTGTATCCCGATTCAACCTGCTGCACTCGTATTTACAGTCAGAAGACACAGTCCTCTTTCTTAAAATATCCTGACGTGAGTAACACATGAAGGCCAGGAATACCCTGGGCCAAGGGTTAATACAAACTCCGGCTCTTGTCCTCTGTGCACTTAGTTTTCTTTCTTGGCAGTCCTGGACCCTCTTAAAGAGCAATGGCCTTCTTAGCAACACCTACCTGCCAGCAAGACTGCAACCTACAGACTGTGTGTTTCATTTCACAGACACTAGAGAAGTTCAGCTTCCCTTGGCAGGACTTTGCTTAATGGTGGTGAGAAGATTCCAGACTCTTCTCCATGCTCCTCCTCTTTGAAGTTGACAGCCTGTCCAGAATAAAGTATATGGCATTTACCGCCTGCCCCTGACAGTTGCAGTCTCAGATAAAATAAATAAACCTCCTGTGGGCACTTGCTTTCCTCCTTATCTTCTGCCAGCAGCAGCTATTCAGTGTGGCTCAGAGTCGTGGCTGTGTGGGGCCACGGAAAACCTTGTCCTCTGGCTAGAAGACGGAATGGTTGTTTACCTTACGATGGAAGACAGGATAGGACCGTTAAAATAAACTCTGATTCCCTTCCTTTCTTTATCTAAGGAGACTAAAGGGGTTCTGCACAAAGGACTCTTCGGTGTTGGCTGCTCTGTTTGGTAGATGGTCTGTCATCTGAATTGATTCTTTCCTCTAAAACAAATAATTAGAGTGTAGTAAGTGCCCTCCCCACTCCCTTTTCTTATTTTAACCTTTTTTGGTAGACTCTCCAAATTCACATGAGTGAGATGGAAATAGTTCCCTTTCACTAAGGCTGTAATCATTATTTAGGGATTCGGGTCTTATTGGAATATTTTCTTTGAATTTTTATTTTTTCAAAAGCATGAGCTCTAGTGAAATTTTAAAACTCATGAATCCTAAATATCTCATGAGAAAAGACTTTAGAAGTTATAACACAGTAAAACACTATTTTTCAAGTCCAGAAATAAACTAATACCTCCTTCCCCCCACCCCACCCCTCATCTGAGAACCATACTTTTCTTTTTTTAGACTATTACAAGTTACATTGCATGTGTATGAGTCTGTGTGTGTATGGGCTTACGTGTAGGTGATCTGTGATAGGTTTTGGAAGAGTGGGAAGGACAGCTGAAGAAGTGGTAGAACACTTCCAGAATTTTTAGGAAGGAATTTTAAGAAATTTCTTGATAAACATAAGAATTTCACATATATTATAACAGTGGCTGGACCTGGAGATACTATGCATTATGTGTTCTCATTCTATTGTTCGGAGTAAGTTACCCCCCTACATCCCCTTACCCCCCACCCCAGGTCTCCAAGAGTTGTTTTAATGGCTTCCCATCATGAGGACCTACCATTGGCTCTATTTTGGGCACCACTTCTGGAGTGACTGCTTTCCTGCCCTATGGAACTGAGAAGAGTTCTAGCCAATGGCTGGAGTGTTGTACACAGCTCCTGTCAAGATAGGGCTTCAACAAATCTCTACTTTTAGCAAGTTAGGCCAGTCGAAGCTGGAAAATAAAAGAATAACTAACGATATGTTGGCTTCAACAGGTCAATGCTCAGTTCAACAGATAATTATTGAGCACTATCTATACACTTGAACTGTGCTAAATATACATAACATATAGCAATATTTATGTTTGTTATCTGCCATGGGATTTTTATACAATACATATCATTTTATTTATTTATTTATCTATCTATTTATTTATATACCTACATACATATGCACACACATGCACATACACACACATTAAATCCTACCTATATAAGCACACATGGAATAATCAGAAAGTAAAGTGATTGGATTAAAGTGTCAGCTGCGACCTTCCCCCGTTCTGTTGAATAATCTTCACTCTCTTTAACTTTTGCAATGTCAGTCCAGCTGAGCATGAAAGAAGACATTAGCAGCCCTAACTTACTAGCAAGTGAACAGAAAAGTAAATTTTGTTGTTTGAATTCAGTGTCTGGACTCCCTGTACTTTGAGAGCTCATCGAGGAATTGCCTGCCTGAATTTATACAACTGTATTTCTGCCGCAGCTCTCCTCTCCCCAACTCTTTCTTTTCTTCCATATTTTCATATGGGATTTCATCTATTGTTGAGAGCTACCCAATTTATTACATCCCAGCAGTCAACATACACATGTACGTGTTTGCTCTCATGTGCACACATGCAAAATACAACTTAAAATAATCTAAATAAGTTTGATTTATAAGTTGGAGGTGGGTATTATCTGTATAATTTTCACTTGTGCCTTACTCTATGGAGTTCAGTGTTCCCAGTCTATTCCTTCCTCCCATGACTCTGCTCTAATTGGAATAATAGTGGGAACCTATAATAGAATACCCTCTCCCTCTGGTTGTGTTCAGCCCTTCCTCATTACTTTCCTGCATAGAGACTGTCATTCCACTCTGGACTGAGACAACCACAGTCACCAAGAGGGTGATGTTTGGACTGCTGACTATACAACTTACTGTTTTTATAGTTCTCCATTCTAACTGATTCCATAGTCTTTCTCTTTGCTCTTGCCTGAGCTGGGATGACCATTATTTTTAGAGTTTAGAGAAAGCAGTGACCAAGAGAGAAGGAGGTGTTAGGGAGGACTTTTGGGCCTTGAATGAGTGGATTTCATGTTATTATTCCAAATTCAAAAACCTTTCTAAAGCTATAGAATTACAGTCTTACAGAACATTAGTGCTAAGGCAACACATGCACCTGATTTGACTCATTCTCCATATCAGATGGCAAGACTTAAAAAAAAATATTATCCAGAATGGAATAAATCTATTCAAAAAGAGATGGTCTCCTAATGCCAGGGAAGGTGAGTTTGGGAACATGGCTTGGTGCAGAGCTGCCATGTGGCACAGTGTTGGTGCCATTGCCATTTATCTAGGCAATTGGAACTGCCTGTAGGGGGGCCGTGTCTCCCCTGCAGGACCACACGCAGAGGTTCTCTATGGTACCTGTATCTCTTAAGTTTCGGACAAGGAAGTCACCCTGTGAATCAGAGAATCCAAGAGCTTGCCCTGAACAATGAACAGAAACAAAACTGGGATGCATAAGGTTGGTTTGACTTCAGTTGCCCTTAGATCCTTGTTCTGTCCCCTTCCTCACTCCAGCCTAATTATAAGTCTTTTCTATAGAGTCTTGGTCATGTAGAGAGGTTTTCTTTTTGGTCAATGCTGTAATTAGCACCTGAAACTGGGTGCTAAGTAGTACACAGACATGGATCGTAATACAACATTTATTTAATGAATAAATGAAGGATATTGATTGTTTTCTTGTGTCCCGCCCCCCTTTCTGGTTCTCTAGCTTCTTGTCCAGAGATAGACTTGATATTGATAGATTGCATCTTAATTTCCATAACTTCCTAAGTTGAGGATTATTTTTATATCCACTAACAAGACTTTTAGTTTCTGTTAACTGATTTTATCTTTTGAAGCAGAATCACTGGGAGTAAACTCTTGAAATCTGAATAACTGACTATTTGTATCAAGCATCCTATGTAAGTTTTATGACAATTTATCAAAAAATTTAATAACTGAATAGAAAGATAGCAGGAAACAAAAATTGATTCAAAGCACAACAATTAACCTAGAATAAATAAAATATGTTCAAGAAAATATGCAATGAGTGCCTCTGTAGTTGAATTGAACTTATTTAACTTTTTCATAGTATTACAGTGAATAAATATCACTTTAAAGTATAAGCACTTTGAAAGAGTTAAAAATATCATACCTCTTCAAGGCAAAAATAATTAATATTCAAAATGCTAACTAATTCAGATCCAATTTTATCTCAGGGTAAATGCAGTATTTAAAAAAATACCTTCAAAACCTAAGTTTCCTTTTCCCTTTCACAGACCTTATGATCCTTCAAGTTAAAAATTAAAATTGCCAGTAAATAAAGAACTGGATTTGCAAAAATATGCATCCATTGCATTTTTCTAATATTTGAATATTCTGTATTAGTTTAGGAAAGCAGTTGATTTATACTTTTATGTTTGTTTTTTTTTTTAAATTTTATTTCATTATCTCTTTTAATTTGGAAGATTTCTAAGTATCAGTCAAGACTTAACCATTTAGAATGTGAACCATTTAGTATTTAGAATATTAGTACCTGTTGCAATACAGCTGTTCCTAAATGATTTCTTTAAATTGGAGTGAGTGCTCTGCTGGTAAGTGTTTCCCAACTTTTTTGCAGCATTTTCCCATTTCTGTAGTATAGATACTGCCACCAGGTCCAAGTTCAAGCTACCAATGTGAATATCAAGTTGGGAAGTGAACACACTATTATATACTATAACCACCATAGACTTAACAAATGTAAAGGACCTCAGAGTACTAGTAAAATCATCAGGAAATACAAGTTTTAAATACTGACTAACTTTATTTTTGCTATGATTTGTATAAATTAATATAATTTATATTTTGATAGTGATTATGTAAAAATCAGGATTAGAAAAATTCCTAAAAAATTATCTACTGGCCTTTGCAACTCAGGATGAGCCAGCTAAACCACACCAAAAAGAATCTTTGTAAAAATAAATTTCTTGAGGGTGGGATCTGAGCCTGTCATATGGACTTACTGGTCTATAGTCCATGACAAGTAGAATTTTAAGCAGTTGTATGACACCACCAACACTATGAGGATGATATTTCAATTAACAAAAAAAAAATTAAGATTCTTTGTCAATCAGACTTATTGGCAGAGCTTTCCAATATTTTAGATAATTGGTTGCTTTCACATGAATCTTCTTCCTTTATACTAATTCAGATGGGTTTCAGTCTAAACAGAACAAGTACAGAAAATGAGAACTCTTCCTTAGAAAACTTAAAACTTGATGCATTGTGTGTCTGTGGTAAAGCCATGATCTTAAATATTTTTTTCTGTGGCTGTGCTAAAGCTTTGGGGGTATGGGTTCTTGGCTCTTTCCTTATTTTCCAAGTTATTCCTAGATCTATTCCCAGAATGACTCATCAGGGATAATCCTGTTATTCAAAATAGAAAAGGGAAAATAGGTACATTGCACTTGTTGATTGAGAAATCATTTCATCCAGACAGGTGGAACCCTGTTCAGACCACTGTCTACAAGAGACTGCTTACCCAGTTTGACCCTCTGGTCAACAGCAGTCAATTACTACATAGAACCAAAATCTCTCTATTTCTTAAATACACCTAATAGTTATTTTAACTATAACATAACTATTATTTCACTAAGTACTGAAAGTTTATTTACTTTATTTCTATCAGTTACTATATTTTGAATGGATTTATATTTTCACTGTAGTTGCTATATTAAATACTGGAAATGCAGTTCATTCTGAACTTCAGATTTTAAAAAAAATAGCATTTTAGTATAATTATGTCCTCTGTAGTATCCACGACTTCTTTATGCTTAAAAGGTATTCCTTGTTTCACAAATTTAAATTTAACCAAACACCCTGGATTCTAATTTAAGTCTGGCAATTCTAGTTTTCTTAAGGAACAGGAAAATAGGACTGTTTCTATTAGTGAATATTATATCAAACACTCAAATTTTAACAAACTGTTTTCTCTCTTATTGAATCCAAGTCAGCTGGCAATTTCATACTAATTGCTAGCAAGGAAATTATAGATCCACTGATACTTTTTCATCATCTACAGGGAATGAATAGTCAAAAAAGTTTCTCTTACTGTTGTTGTTCTAATAATTTTGAAAGAAACAGCATTACAGCTTTTTTTTTTTCATAAAGTTTTTGCACATTTCCTATTACAATTTTTTCTGTTAACTTCATTGGTAAATCTCAGTAGAATTATCCCAAGAGAGATACTACACAGGCCAGTTCCTATTACAAGCCTTCCTTCCTCCTTCTTATTAGTGAAGCCAAAACGAGTGAGATTATTTGTTTCTTGAAGCCAAAGGCTTTCCAATTCTCATAGAGGAGAGACCAGAAATAAAAGATCACTTTTGATTTCCTTTTCCATAAATCTGATTTTACTCTTTATTCAAGAAAATTATTGGCTGGTAGGTGAGACGATAACTAAGCCAGAGATTCTAACCTTTGTCCATTTGCAATGTTTTGAGTCTCTCAGGATATTTTTCTGAACACCTGTAGGCCATGAGAAATGCATAAATTTCCCATATTAACAGAGAAGTAGCTGGAGTATAAGTGCAAGAACAGGGAGAGAGTTTTTTTTTTTTCTTTATGAAGTGATAGCAGCTCTCCAGTTAAGACCAAAACCACAAAAATATCAATTAGATCAATTAGAATTATCGATCTTCAGAAGAACACTTGGATGGGGTGTTTTACTTGTTTAAAATGACAAATTTATACATAATATAGTCTCTATTGAATTGAATTAAAATAATTCAATTTGATATGATATCACAGAGCTAATAAGATAATCATTCATAGGATTATATCACATTGTTTTCTAGATTCCATTTGTACAGCATATAATTCCAATGGTAGCACAGTTATTTTTCTACCAGATATCAAAATTACTCATTTTTATTGATGATGGACAGATCAATCAGTGCTGTGAAATAACATTTATGAGAGCACATTGAAAGCAACACGCTGTGAACACATAATCTTCATTATCATCATAATAATAATGTTCAGCAATACTCAGGAAGTGCTCTTTTAGATATGTAAATCTCATTAAGTCACTTTACTGATTAAAAAAGCCATCATAACTTCTCGTTTTCTTAAAATTAAATCCAAAATAGTCTCTGTAGTCTAAGGAGCCTTTTATCTCCAATTCTGTGCCTACCTGTCTAACATCATTTCTCACATTTTTCCTGTTCTCACTCCATTATAGGCACGATGGCTCTTTTGCTATTTCCATGATACCCTAAGTCTCATTCTCTTATGGGGTTTCCACATTCACAATTATGTTCTACCTCAGAGTCTTTGCCCAGATTTAGTTGAAGGGCACTCCAAAACAGTACCCGCTCAGAGAGGATGTACTTGACACAATCTAACATTGCTTACACTCATCTCATTTCTCTTCTTATCTGCTCTGTTGCTCATTTTTCAATTATTTTAAAATATATTATTACATATTTATTTACTATATCCCTCAATGAAATGTAAGTTTGAACATGGCAGATAATCCATCTATTTTTGTTCACTCTACAAGTCTAGATTCTGAGAAAATATCTGACACATTAGATTCACCATAAATGTTTGTGGCTCTGGAAATTAGAACAAATTTTGGCTTATTTAATAATCACCTTTATTCCACACAACACTTCATTTTGCATTATTTAGTATTGTCTTCTTCAGGATAACCTCTCATGGGATTACAAGTTTGGGAGGGAAGGGAATCCCAACAAATACTAAAGTTCATTGTAAGTACATTTTGAGAATATCTTATTGTTGATTTAATTTTGGAGATTTTTAAGAAATTAAAATTTTATGGGGATAAGAATGTTCATTCTCATCACTCTCATCCAACATGGTAATGAAAAATCTAGGCACCATAATAAGGTAACAAGAAGCTAGGCATGGTGGTGCATGCCTGTAATCCCATTGGCTCAGGAGGCTAAAACAGGAAGATCATGGTTTTGAAGCCAGCATCAGCAACTTAACAAGCTATAAGCAACCTAGTGAGACCCTGTCTAAAATAAATAAATAAATAAAATAAAGATCTAAAAGCTATGGCTCAATGGTTAAGCACCTTTGGGTTCAATCCCTGATACCTCCCCCCACCCTCCAAAAGTATAAAGTAACAAGTAGGAAAAAAAAAAAAGCCATACAGACTGGAAAGGAAGAAAGACAACTATTGTCTGCAGATGACATGATGATATGTGTGAAAAATCCCAACACCTACTTATAAAAGAAGAAAATTCTATAATAATGTGAGTTCCACAAGCTTTCTAGATAAAACTTCAACACATAAAAACCAACTATATTTCTTTGTTCCAACAGCAAAATAAGGACACATAAGTTTAAAACATTACATCATTTGTTATCATGCTAAAAAACTGACTTATATTTAAATGTAATTCTAGCAAAACAAAATATTTGTATCCTGAAAGTCACAAAATACTAATAGAAAGATGAAAGATTAATAAAGAGGTATACCATGTTCATTGATTAGAAGCCACATCATAGTAAATACATTAATTCTCACAAAACTGATCTGAAGTTGTATGCCAATTTGAGAAAAGTTGTTGGTAGACATAGAAATATTATTCTAAAATGTATATGAAGAAAACACTGAGTCAAAAATAGCTAAAACAATTTGCAAGAGAAGAATAAAGGAAGAAGAACATAGCTACCTGATGTTAAAGCTATAGTAATCATGACCACGTTGGTATTTATGGAGGGATAGACACATGGATAAATGAAAGAGAATAGAAAACCCCACAGAATGTGTCCAACTGACTTTAAACAGAGGCACAGAAGCAGCTCAATAAAAGGAGAATCTCTTGAAATAATGATGTCAGAACAATAATACATACATAAGCAAGTAAACACACACAAACAGAAACTTTCATCTTAAACATCACAAAAAATGACTCAAAATGAAGCATAAACATATATAAAATTATAGAACTATTAGAAAAATATAATGGAAAATTTCTGAGATATAGGACTAGGAGAAGAGTTCTTAGGCTTGAAGCCAAAAGTGTGATCCATAAGATGAAAACAAAATTGAAAAATTGGACCTTGTCTAAATTAATAATGTTGTCCTGTAAAAGATACTATGAAGAGTTGCAAAGATAAACGACAGATTTTTGAGAGACTATTTTCCAACTATATATCTGACAACTTTGTGTCTAGAATGTATAAAGAATTAAAATCTTAACATTAAAATATCAAACGATGCAATTAGAAAATGGGAAAATACATAAACAGGTATTTCAAAAAAGAGGATATATTGAAGACAAATGGGGACATGAAATGATGTACATAATCATTAATAATTAGGGAAATGTAAATTAAAACCACAATAAGATATTACTACATGCCTATCAGAATGGCAAAGGGAGAAAGGTATTAATAAAAAAAATATGCTGGTAAAGATGCACTCATACATTTCTTGTGGACATGTAAAATGGTATACCCACAGCCCTTCTGGAAAGATGTAGGGCAGTCTCTTAGAGAACTAAATCTGTACCTACCATATGAATCAATAATTATAATAATATTGAATATTTATCTCAGTGAATGAAACTTAAGGCCCCCCCCACACACACACACACACACAAAAAAAATATATATATATAGATAAATGTTCAGAGACCCAACTGAAACCCATTGTTTTCTGAAGGATAAATAAAGCTGAGCATGGTGGCACATGCTTTTAATCCCAGTGGCTCAGGAGGCTGGGATATAAGGATTGCAAGTTCAAAGCCAGCCTCATCAACTTAGTGAGATCCTAAGAAATTTAGCAAGACCCTGTCTTTAAATAAAATATAACAAGGGATGAAGATGTGGCTTAGTGTTTAAGCACCTCTGGATTCAATCTCTGATACCAAAAACAAACACAAACAAATAAAAAAAAAATGAATGGACAAACTGTGCTACCTACCTCCATTCCATGGGACACTAATCAGTCTATTAACGCAGAATGAATATTGATATCTCAAGAGCATTACACTAAATATGAAAATCCAATCTCAAAAGCTTACATGCTGTCTCATCCCATGTATATGATATTATCATTAATACATGACTATAGATATGAAGAACAGAAAGGAGCTATCAGGGATTGGTAAAGAGGAAGAAGGAGTGACTGTGGTTATAAAAGAATAGCTCTGGGTATCACCACGGATGGATTTAACCAAATCTTAACTGTGTTTGGAGGTCCCATGAAGATACACATGTGATAAAATAAACATGTGCTCAAAAATGAGTGCAAATAAAAGAGGTAAAACCTGAACAAGGTAAAGGATTGTATCAATGTTAATTTCCTGGTTATTGTCTTAAAGTATATATCATTGGTGAAATCTGGGTAAAATGTGTAAGGGATCTGTCTATATTAGTTCTTGTACTTCCATGTGAAAATATGATTTTATAAAAACTAAAAGGTAAAAAAATGCATTTCCAAAAAGAGTAAAAATATTGGGAGTTTGAGTATGATGTTTGCTTCTTCTGTATATATTTTTAACTAATTGAACATTTTAAGCCATTGTAATTTCTTTGAATATACTGACCTCACAATTTCATATTATTATACTCCTGTGCACAAAAGAATTCTAAATTATAAAACTTTAGGTAGGACTTTTTAAAAAGAATCACTTTTATAGTAGATATTTTTAGAGGACCAGGTTTTCGTTAATTATATTAATCCTTAAAGCTTTTCTCTATCTCCAGACAAAGATAATTTAACTGGTGTCTTGACAACTATTTAAATCTTGTAATAGGAAAGCTACTATTATTAATATTTTTTTTTGTGTGTGTGTGTGAATCAATCTTCTTGGATTTGTAATTTTAGTGTTTACCTCATTCATGGGCTTTTTATATAGAGTTGGTAATTATAGAAACTGAAAACATTATTTTAAAATCAGGGCTTTCATTTATATATAGGCTGTCTCAGCTAAATTGTGGTTCTTGTGTTAGGCAACTTTCATGTATTTAGAACTGGGGAAAGGTATCTGTGGTTCTTCAATATTCAGGATCATTCCAGAACTGCATTTCTTAGGCTGAGCTGCTGCAGGGAACGGAGCAGAGCTACACCCTGCATGGACCCAGGGTGCCCTGTGTTTGCTCAAGGCTCAGGACACAGCATTTCAAGGAGACTTCAGAACACCGATCATCCCAAATCTTTGTTTCTGGTGATTCTGAGTATGATATTACATAATTGACACTGATAACTTTCCTTTGATGACAATAATAAAGTGTGCCATTGTTTCAGGTGTTTTATGTAGTTTTTTTCTTTATAATTCAGACTAACAGTCCTAAGGAAAATATTATTTTCCACAATTTTTAGATGAGAATATTAAGGTCCTTACTCATGGTTATAAATTTATTGGGCAGAGCCAGAATTTAAGCCCAGATTTTAATCTGCTGTCTGTACTATTTCCATTACATAGGACTGCCTTTATTTATTTATTTGTCTATTTATTTATTTATTTATTTTTTAAAAAGCTTCCTTAAGCATTTATGAATGAGCCAAACAACATATTACAGGGTGGACAGTATAATACTAAAAGAGAACACATGCCAAGCTGTTAACCCACTGAGCACGGTACCAGTGACTCCTGACTCACACAATTAAATTGAAAGAGAAATTCTCAGAGTTAGAAATGTAGATTAGTGGTAAGGTGCTTGCCTGGTGTGTAAGAGGCCCTGGGTTTGATCCTTAGCAAAAAAAAAAAAAAAAAAAAAAAAGAAGAAGAAGAAGAAAAGAAAAGAAATTTCAATGCCTGAATACCAAGGCAGAAACAAAGACTATATATTGTGTTCTTTTGGAGGGTACCACTTTGAGTCTAGAATACAGTATAATTTTTACCCATTTCTTGCCTTTAATTTCAAAGGATGCAATACTTGGATTCTATTTATTTCTCCCTCTCTACAGTGTTCTCCTGAGCTCTATACATTTTGCTCAGCTTCCCAAACCTGTTTCTTGCTTTAAATCCAAGAGAAGTTTAGCTATAGAGAAAATGCCTTGCAGTCTAGTCATCAGACACATAAAAAGTTCAAAGGTCTGTCCTATTGGCAAATCAATTGCCTGATTTGGTGGGAATGAGTTCATGAGAATAGCAAAGTTAGTTCTGCCCTTTCCTGTAGCCACATCATACCTTAAATATTTGGCCCTAATACAGTACTCTCTAGACAGTCCTGATTCAGAATGAGATATACTCACTGATTGACCAAATAGCTGAAGGCAATCTATTATTTTCTATGCACTATAATAACAGTTGGTAATAAAAAATATATATACAACAAAAGTTTTTTACTCAAGGATCTCTCATCTAGTGGAATCCAGATAATTTTAAGTTCTCAAGTGTTTTAAAAGGCTACATGCAAAACAATCTTTTGAAACTGTGTACATATGGAGAGTTGGGGGTAGTTTTCACAAGGAAAGTCATTTAAATTTAGATAGAAGTTGGGGCACACTTCTGTAATCCCAGTGAATCAGGAGGCTGAGGCAGGAGGATCTCAAGATCAAGACCAGACTGGGCAAATCAGGAAGACCCTGTCTCAAAATAAAAAATGAAATGGGCTGGTGATGTAGCTCAGTGGTAGAGTGCTCCTGGATTCCATCCCCATTATTACTAAATAAATAAGAAAAACTTCTTTTAAAATGCAAGATAATGTAAAACTCCAAATATTATGTATAACTATAATGCATTAATAAAAACATTTTAAAAATTGACAAAAGAGATCATTAATGGAATTTGGAAAATACAAAAATACTTAAAAAAACAGAAAACCTGGCCATAATCTCATCACTTATGAAAGACCACTATAAATACATTGGTGTATGTTCTCCCTATGCACATGGCTTTCTCCTGCTTTTTCAGTCATTGTAATTGAAGAAGTCACATGGTGTTATGCTTTGTACCTATGACATTGCAACAATGTACCTCCATTGGTTTTCAAAAGCCTTTACCAAGAAAAATTTTTAACAAATGCATAATATTTCATGAATATTTTCTAATCCATTCAATGATTCTGAGTATGGGACAGATACTTTGTTTCTATATCTTAAATTACATTAAGACCATGATGCATAGGTGTACACACAAAAAAATTTATAAAATGTAGACATGTATAATATAGTAATATTTATTATATAATATATATTATATATAGAATATCAGTGATTTTGAGTAATAATATTGGTAATGGAGGACTGTGGTCTTTAGAGGTTTAATTTTTATACATACTGTTCATATATAGCTTGTGTGTGCACTTGTGTGTGTGTGCCAGGATATATTGCTTCAGGATTATTTCTAAAGTCTGATTATGTGCTTCAAGGGTTAAGAGCCCACACTTCAAATTTGCTCACACCTGTTTTTCTCCACTTTAAAACCTTTTATTAAAATATGTTCCATTTCATACACACATGAAGTATAAAACTTCTTAATGTACCATTTGGATGAGGTTTTATGAAGTGAACACAGTTACCAGCCCCAAATAGCTGAAGGCAAACAGAAAATTATCAACATCTTAGAAATCCCTGTTACAATTACTAGTAGGTCCCAAGGGTAATCACAGTTCTGACTTATGGGAGTATGAATGAATTTTGTTTGCTTTTGAACTTTATAGGAGTGAAATTGTCATACAAGCACTTTTCTGTCTCTGATTCTTTCTCTCAGGCTTATATTTGTGAGGTTTTCTGTATCACCATACTTAGCTGGCTTTCACGGGAGTATTCTATTATCACATTGTGCAAGCATACATGATTTCAGCCATTCTATTACTGCTTCCAATTTGGGGTTATTATAAATAGCACTGCTATTAACATGATCCTATAAATCTCTTAGTGAACATACACTTAAGCTGGGGTTTATATATACTGGAATGGAATTACTGGTTTGTTCGGGTTCATCTTTAGAAGATAAACCTGTGTTTTCCTTTTTAGGTGGTCTATGTTCCTTGGAGTGAAATTATTTGTATGATTATTTTCAACTTCAGTAAGTCCTACTAAACAGTTTTCCAATGGGATTATCCCAATTTACATTCCCAACATTTGTGGGTTTCTTTACTGACACTTGGCTTCCTCTGTAGGTTTCACTTCAGCCTTTTTAGTTGGCTTTTTCACTCCCACCTTATGCCTTGGGCAACAAACACTCCTGTGACTGAGTATTCTTTTCTGTAAATTGGGGAAAATTAAGACCAATTAGGTCATATAGTGGCTTTAGGTCTAAAGAAAATAATTCACACAAAGTTCTTGGGGGAAATGTCCTGTACAGAGTACTTAGTCCCAAATATTTTATGTCCCTGATCATGGTCAACAGCAGCACTATCATTGTTATCTGGACTGAGAATTACACAGAAAGAAAGAAAGAAAGAATTTCAACAGAAAGAAAGCAGATTTTTTAGACAAAGGGACCAGCATATGCAAAGACAGAGAGACTGGAAAGAGCTTGTTATGTTGAAGTAACTGTGAGAAGTTTCCTTCTTTACTCATGGTTGTATGACCAGGGTGAGAGACAGAAATGTTTGGCTAGCAACTAATCAATTGTTCTTTTTTCAAAAAGAGTTTATTAAATGCCCGTTTCATTGAGCAGATTATGCATCTCAGATGAGAAGCAAATAGTCAGTTATTTAAAGTATTATGTGTCATGGGTGTCTCTTCCATGAGAATGAGGTCAGAATAGTGCCCTCACTGTGCAGAGGACAGACCTGCTTTCTCTTTGACCAGCAGAGCTTTTTCCTACTTTCCTTTTCAGATAAACACATACTCTTAGGCAATCCATGGAAAGCCCCTTTCTTTGTAGGCTAGAATATTTCCATGTCTCCTAGATTAAAGGGTCTCCCAGGCTGCTCCTGCTGGAATGCTGAATCATGATCTTGTCTCACTGGATTTCACCTCTGACTAGCACACCAGGCAGCCTGCAGCCAGCAGGGGCTTCCCAGACTAGAGCCTGATTCAGTCCAGCTGTGCTGAGCAGCTGACCAGCAAAGCTTATGTACTTCATAGCAATTTGCTCAAATTGTAGCTGGATGGGCTCTGCATTTTGGACTTTTCTTGTTTGTTTTGTGCCTTGGCACTGTACTTTTAAGAGGACAGGACTCTCAACTTGCATCCTCTGCCTGCCTTTTGGGGGTTGGAAACTGTAGTGGTTGGCTTTTGAGAGCAAAGAGTAAAGTGAAGCTCTGGCTGGAAGAGCTTCGTGTGGGAAGTTTGGGGGCCAATGTTACAGCAAAACATCTGCACAGATCCTCTCTTACTTGGCAGGATGTTGGGACCAATCATCTGGCCTCATACCAACTGGTTGGCCTATTTCTGAATGTAGTGTGTTAGAGCTGTTTAAGGTGTTTTCCCTTAAAATCAGAAAGAAATCCACATCTTCAAAGAGGGAAAAGAAAGTGGTGATGAACTTGGGGAAGGGACTGCTCTTTTCACTACACCAAGACTTTGGTGTTTTCAGTTTAGACTTGAAGAAAGAGAGAGTGAGGGCACTAGTGTGCATTTGTTAAAAGTGGAAGGGTTGGGCTCCAACCATGGCTTTTCTGCCAGTCACCTGCATGGCCCTGGGCAAGCCGTGTAGCCACCCTCCACCAGTTTCTTTATAGGCAACATCTGGATAGTTTTAGTTTCATAAGGTTGATGTGAAGCTTCAGCAAGATTATATGTTTAAAGCACACAGCGGAGGCTGGCATGGAGTAAGAGCTCAAGGTCCATTGCCCATTACATTTTATGTTCTCTTTTTGCCCCCTTCCCCTTTGTCTAGCCAATGAATTTCCACTTGGGGCTCAGCTTTTTCCTTTCCCCCCAAGTCTGTGTTTTCTGGTACATGCAATGTATATTGCCCTTAATATAGTATTCATTTTGCCACATTATAAATGTAATTGTGTACCTGGTTAATTTCTTTGGGGAAAATGAACCATACACACACACACACAAACACACACACACACGTTTCTTGCCACTCTATCTACAAATTGCTTATCAAAATGTATGTCAAATGGTAAGTGGCCAATAATTATTAAATTTTATTATTATTAGACACACAATAGATATGTAGAGGAAAATAAAACTGATTTTCCTAGATTTTCTCCACAGTCAGCACTACCCCCCACCCCCCGCCACACACACACCCACCAGTGGATGCTTTTAGCTAGTCAGGTGCAACATGCCAGGAGAATTTAGAACAATGTCTACATGATGCTCTTGGACTTTTCTCCCTGGGCCTGTTGGTCTATTGGTGGTCACTTCATCCTAAGCATCTCAATATTTGGCTTCCTAAACTTATACCCTATTAATTATATCAGCTATTGCTAACCAATATTCCATGTCTTAAAAATTATGTATGATGATAGTTTTATAATTGCATAGGTTGGCTTTAGGTGAGGTCATCTAGGTTGGGATTGCTCATATACATGAAGGTTTGATGGAGATTCTGCACTAGGCAGAACCTGGTTAGAAAACTTTATCTAGAAAAACTGTGTTCCACATGTCTCTTATTCTCCTTTGGGACCTGCAGGTTAGTCTAGGTATTTTCTTCTCATGGAAATGGCAGGAATGCAAGAAAGCAAATGGAGACAATGGTGGCCTTTACATGTTTAGGCTTAGAAACCATCACTTCTTCATACTGTTGGCCAAAGCAAGTCATAGGTCTGAATTTACACTGGTTATGAACTGGATATTTGTGTTTGCTCAAAATTTGTATGTTAAAACCCTAGCCCCTAATGTGGTAGTTTTAGGAGGTAAAAACTTTGGGAGCAATAGCGAACAATTGAGTCACCAAGATGTAACACTTATGAATGGAATTAGTGTCCATTTGAGAAGAGACACAAGAACTTCCTTTCTCTCTGTTCTCTGCCAAGAGGGGAAAGTAAAAAAAGCCATCCAAATACCAATCAGAGAGTGGGTCCTCACCAGATGCTTCACCTGCCAGGGCCTTGAACTTGGACTTCTTGGCTTCCAGAAATATAAGTGTTACGTTAAGTCACCTGTTATTTAAGTCACCCTGTGCATGGTCATCTTATAGCTGCTGAACTCGGTCAAGAACCAGAAGCGTTTTGGAGAGAGAATAATGATATATTGAGTAGGGAAATATTGAGACCAGCAAATTAGTCAACCCCTTATATCATATCAAAAAAAATCTTTTCTTAAGATTGAATCTTAAGATAACTCATTCAAGATGAGATATAAACAGTCAATGAGCAATGTAAGTTCCCTCCCCTGAAAGAAATCAATCTCTGAGTTCTAGTAACATAAGAAAGTTGGTACGGGACCTCCAGTCTTCTGAAATAACTCATCACCAGATTTTTAGTGGACATGCAAATGACTCCAACATTGAATCAAGCTCTTTGCAGAACATGTAAAGGAAAACTTAATTGTTCATGGTTTAAAGAAGTTGCCAGGGGGCTGGGATATAACTCAGTAGGAGAGTGCTTGACTAGCATGTGCCAAGCTCTGGGATTGATCCCCAGCACTACAAGCAATAAAAATTAAAAATGACAGATTTATTATTAAAAAGTAAAAAATTCGAACACTCATGAAATAGCAAACAATACAAGACATGGTAGAATTAAGATACTATTTTTAACATCTACTGCATAAAGGCCTCTGCAATAAGTCCTGCATAAATTTTATCTTTGTTCCTTACAAAAAATAAAAAATATTGAAAGTCTGTTGGACTCTGAGACCTATAAACACGTTTTCTGAAAACAAACGTACCTAACCAGTGCTCCTCAAAATGGTCAAGGTCATCAAAAACAAGGAAAATTCCGAAAAACTGTCACAGCCAAGAAGAATCTACAACTAAATACAATAAAGTATCCTCAGTGGGACCCTGGAGTAGAAAAAGGATTTGGGTAAAAAATTAGGAAAACTAAATAAGCTGTAGAGTTTAATTAATAATAATTTATCAAATTGGTTTATTAATTGTACAAAACATATTAAATGTACATTGCATAATATAAAATGTTGCTAATAGACTAAACTACAGGGTGCTATATAGGAATTCTCTGTATTATTGGCTAAATTTTTATGTAAATCTTAAACTTTTCTAAAAAAAATAATTCCATTAGACAATCTGACAAAAATCTGAATATAGTTATTATAAAATAATTGAATTACAAATAGAATCATCTAAAGAAATGCAAAAGCTCGAATGTCATCATTTTTATTCTGCCAAACACTTAAAGAATTAATATCAATTCATTATGAACTCTTTGAAAATGGGAGGATCATTTTTCAATTTATCCTATGAAACCAGTATTATCTTCCTTAGTAATTACAGACCATAGACCTTATGAATGTAGACACAAAATCATCATTATTCAGGTTAACATATGATCTCTTCTCAATACTTGAAGAACCTGCACCACAATAACAAAATTTGTCTGTTGCAACCAAGATCAGGATTGCAGTGTCTCTATTTTGGAGAAGGCTTGCTGTTGTATGTTTTGTTATCTTTTTTTGGAAGTCCTTTTGCAACTCCAGGTTACTTAATAAGGAAGCACTGAAATTTCCCAACAGAGATCACCAGATACTCAAAGGTCAGACACTGGCTACATATGATGAGTATTAGTTTCCTACTGTTTCTATAACAAAATACCTTACATTCAGTGGCTTAAAACAATGCAGATTGATTCTCCTGCAGTTCTGGAGGTGAGGAGTATAAAAACAAGGTGTCAACACGGCTGTCCTCTCCTTGGTGTCTTCAGGGTTGAATCCACACTCCTATATTCTTCTATTTTGCCTACAATCCTTGGCTCATGGCCCCTCTTTACAACACTCTAAGCTCTCTTGCTTCTATTATGTCATCTCCTACTACTCATGTTGATTCTCCAGTCTTCCTCTACTAAATTGGACAGACCTAGATAATCCAGGATTATTTTCTGGTTTCAAGATTATTATTCAAATATAAAAAGCCATATAAGATATCACATTTTCAGATTTCAAAATTAGATTTTCATAATCTTTGGAGGGAGAAATTCATTATTTATTATGGTGGTTGAGCCATTCCAAACTCCTTCTTATCTTCCAAACTTATTCTGGCACATCTTTAGCTCTTTGCTCCACTATTAAATGGACACTGTCCATTACGCAGATAGGTTTATCACACTTCTGCTTGACTTATTTTCTAATTCTTTATCAGCAATTATAAAGAACTTGGTGGCAGCTTAGAAATAGTAGTAAGGTTACATTAAGTAGTTTGTCTTCCATAACTAATACCATCAAGAGTTTTGCATAGAACCACACACAGTTTTATCTGAAAAAATAAAATAGGTCATGTTGGCTAAGGCCAAAGTTTAAGTAGAATCATTCTATTCTGCATTTACACACATGTGAAAGAGACTATATTTAAGAAACTATTCTATGATTATTGATTTACCCATAAGGATGCCTTTCCTTTAAAGGTTTGGATTTTCTATTAGAATTTAGATCTCTCTAAATTAATTTAATTAATAATCAAGAATTACACCTGATAGAAGCAGCATATCCTTTATCATACTGATCTTGTCAGTGTTTTAAATGGAACATTCAGATGGCTGAGAACTTCAGTTATTTAAAGTGCCTCCCACCTGGAAGTCAGACCACCCCATTATGAACAAATACACATTCACATTAGTTTGGATGTCCAGTACTACTTTCATTATTTTGTCTAAAGTTACAGTATATATAATTTATATTATGTCCCTGTGCTTACACTATGGTCACTGAAGACAGATTCTGTCTCCTACACCATTTGTACTTCAAAATTGTCTTGTGCAGAATAGAAAATAAATGTTTATTGAACTGAATGAGCGAATGAATGAATGATGCTTGGATGGTGTTTGTAAAACCAGATCTCTATGGCCTTACTTTCAGTAAGTTAGGACTTTGTAGGTAACTAATGTGGTTACCAGTCTAACACAGCTTGCCTAATTTTTTTTTTAGGTTTGAACACCAAAAGCCCCATATCCTGAGAAACTTGGTTCTGAGTCTTGTGCAGATTCAAGTAACAGGTCACCGTCTTTGTTAAGTACCTGATGAGTACAAACACACAAACTCAGGTTCCTTCAGAGACTGTTAGCTACTAAAAAATGAGAGGAAACCTGCTAGAACCTGCGGAAAGTCATTAAAACACAAATAAAACTTGTCATTATGCTTAAATTGCTAGAATATCAGCACTGAACCCTAAAACAGCATTGGCTGGCCATTGTTAACTGAAGAACAAGCAGGGATGAGACCATTTTTATATTCATTCCACTTCAATGATTACAAAAATAAAAACAAAGCAAATAAGAACCAACCAACTCTTCGTTAAAGCTGCCAAGTCTCCTCTCTGAGCTTACTAAATGGCTTAATGTCTTTGAGTCTCCGTTTTCTTATTTATGAAATTAAAACTTACTGGGTCCACAGAATTGGGCAAGCTAATGTGGTCTAAAACACAGAAATACAAGTAATTTTTTAAATATTTTTCAAAAATTATATATATATAAATTATATATATATAATTATATATATATATATATATATATATATATATATAATTATATATATATAAGACACCGGATGGGGAATTTGAAACCTGGTTTTCTTTCTAGTTATATAAGTCTAAAGAATTCATTTGCCATCTCTTGACCTCAGATTTCTCATAAATGGTATAAGCACATTTGACAGGTAATTGCTAGGGTGTGTTATATTATTTGGATTTGATTACCTGGAGAGTGCTTTATGGAAGACAAAATAGGTGGTAGGGATTAAGAGCTCAGATTTAAGGATCATAGAGACCCAAGCTCAGATTCTGGCAGTGTCATTTAAAAATTTCATAACCTTGGGTCAATTCTTTAACCTCTTCATGGCCAAATTTCCTCACCAATAAAAATGGGGATTTTAATTGTGTCCTCTTGATGCAGTTTTTGATATGTCAAGGACCAGAAACACTGATCTGTTTAGAGATTAACATAGAAAATCCAAATCCATGTTTATTGCTCTTATTAAAATTACCATGACTATTTAATATACACAAATGATCCAAATATATATAAGTAATGTTTTCAGTTTTGAAAATAGAATGCCTCTTGGGTTTGAATTGTACAGTTTCTCTCAATTTCCTATATTTTAGGCTACATGAAAAGTTAACTCTTCTCACTACAATGCTTTTAGTCTTCCCAGAGTATTTATAAAACTCCCTTGTCCTGAAAATGATGATGTTGCCCTGTGTCTTTGTTCACTCAGGAGTCTCCATCTGTCCCTTGATGAGCTCATCTTGCAGGATATTAGGTCCTTGTCTTTTAAGCACTCTTTCCCATGCAGCAAAGAGAAAAAAAAAAAACTTCCTATAGCTATCCTCTGCCTGATGCTCTTCTAGGTCCCTTTCTGTGTTCAAGTGGAAGCCAGAACATGCAACTCAATTTTGAAATCAAATCAAAGATAATACATTAATCATTCAATGCCTCTGTTTTTTCCTAGTAATGGAACTAACAGGCATACAGCTCAATTGCATGTGGAACTGCTTCTAATTTTTTTAAAAACCCTTATCCCTTTTTTTCCAGAGCTGATAATTTAAGACATATTAAAACTGAATTTAATCTGGCATTTAAAACATCATAAAAGGTGGTATGTGTGTGTGTGTGTCTGTGTGCATATCCATGCATTAATGTGCATTGTTGGACCTTCTTAAGATGAGCAGATCTCTTTTGAGACAGCATTTTAATTTTATTTTGTTATTTAGCTGGTTTCAACTGTGTAAGACTCAGGGATGTAAGGAGAACTTCCCTATTAGGTAACTTTCAAGTAAAGTTTGTTCCTGGATCAAATTTATCTTCATCCACTGTAGGAATTTGTTAAGGGACTAGTCATGTGTGTCCTATAGAAGAGACAGATCAGCCTCAAATTAAACTGTTTTCATTATCATGGGTTAATTATGTGAGAACAGAAATGTGTGTATTATTTTAAATATTTTTGTGCCATGTCAAGGACAAATGATGTGTAGATTGTAGTTTCTCAGCATTTGGAATAAAGACAATAAGTGGGAGACTGCATAGGCCAGATTATCATAGGACATGTGGTCAAGAGTGCCAAGCTCAAAACAATTGTCCCATCAAAATCAATACTATGGTGGCATTGCAAGTGTTGTTTCAGCGCAAGCTTGTCCATGAAATCCTTATCCTGAATTGAGCCTTGATATTATTTATGTTCATTGAAATCTTATTGGCTTTTGGCTTTATTTTTATTAAATTTGTAAATGAATTTTGTTTTTTTTCAGTCATAATAAACATATCTGGTTTTATATGTATATATCGTCATATAGCATAATAAAAATAATTTAAGTCGATGTGGGAATCTAAAATATTTTTTTTCTTTTATATGTCTTATAAGGTCTTACCTTACTTAAGTTTGAGAAATCCTTCTGTAAAAAAGTCACTGACAGGGTAAAAGAGGAAAATATTTGTGGATACAGAACAAAGCAGTGATCAAGGACATGAGCTTTAGTATCAGCCAGACTTAATTTCAGTCTCAGTTCTACTGTAAATAATCATTGGACTTCACTTTTGAAGCTTTTGTCTTTCCTAGTTAAAATGGAATAACAGAAGTAATTATAGAGGTGATATGATGATTCTTGGAGACAGCGCTTATAAATTGCTTTACCCTTTACAAGTTAGTACATCAATGACAGTAAGAAGCAGTATGAATTAGTAAGAGTGAGGAATGTAGATTTTTGGCTCAGATCCTGGCAAGGTCACTTGCTAACTGTATAGTAGGTTACTTGGCCTCCCTGCTCCTTGGTTTTCTCATCTGAAAAATGGGGATATTAATAGTACTGACCTCCAAGGTTGCTATAAGGGGAACTGGGTTAAGCAAAGCCCACAGGCCATGGTGGTAAAAAGCACACTATGAGCATTTCCTACCACTTCTAGCAGTGTTTGATACAGGTTAACTGATTTTTAACTGATTTTAAGGCAGTCTTTAAGCTTAACTTTAGAACCAGACCCAAAATCCCTTGCCCTCGGAGAGATTATCACCATGGTCTTAGGAAGTGATCATGCCGCCTGGAAAATGAGACATGTGGGCTGTCCAGCTGGAGGAAGGGGCACTGGACGGGGCACTGGATGGGGCACTTGTCAACACACAGTTGACAAGTGGAGGTGGCTGACAAGTGGAGGTGGCTGACAGCCATGGAGAAGACAGGAGCTGGGCCCAATGCCGAGGGCAGGTACAAATTGGAATGGAAAAGGCTGCTCCAGCAGGAGCTTTAGATTTTCTCACAGTGTAGCCTCCGGGAAATCAGGTTTTCAAAGGGAAAAAGCCTCTGAGTGTGCCTTTGGTTGTCCCACTTCAGTTCATATAGAGTCATGTCCGTGTTTTTGGAGAAAAGAAGGATGGGAGGAAAAATTCAAAATGTCTATTTTCTAGAGAACTTCAAAAGTCACTGGCCCATGCCTCGGTGTATTAGTCAGCTTTTTACCATCAGGACAAAAATACCTGTCCAGGACAACTTAGGGGAGGAAAAATTTGTTTTGAGCTCACAGTTTCAAGGGGTACCTACAGGTCCAAGTCAGCTGATTTCGGTGCTCTGAGGTCAAAGCGAGAGAGAACATCATGGAAGAAGGGCCTGGCAGAAAAGGCTGCTCAGCTCACAGCAGCTGTGAAGTAGAGAGCAAGAGGGAGGAGCCAGGGGAGCAAGGTATAATCCCCAAGGGCAAGTGGCCTGTTTCCTGCAGCCACGCCCCACCTCCCTACAGTTGCCACCCAGCTAGCTCATTCAAATTATAAATGTATCAAAAGAATGAATCCACTGATTAGATTTCAGCTCTCACAGTCTAATCATTTCACCTCTGAACATCCTTCATTATTTCATACCTAAGCTTTTCGGGGACACTTCATACTGAAACCATAACACTTGGTACCTGTGTGAAAAAGGACCCGTCACTGAAAACAAGACCAGCTCATGCTTTGGTACTTTGGGGATTTGAGGGGAAGATGATGGTACCTTTACTTGGAAGCAGAGGCAACAGAAACATTTGAAAGGGACCAGAAAAGGAGGGGGAAAATGTGAAGTATTATATCCCATTCTACTGAATTTGTTTCTGGGAATATCTGAGATATGACCCCAGGAGTCCCTGAACTGCTAGGTATAGGCTTTCCTGGTGACTGATCAGCTTTGCAAGAGATGCTGAAGAACAGATAAGACTTGGGAATTATTCCCAGTAACTAAAGGTAGATGAATTAATATATAAGAAGTAAATGAATAAAGAAACCAATGGGTCTGGTTTACAGGAGAAAGCTGCAATTCCTCTTGGTCTTCTATGTGAAAAAGAAGTGCAAGCTTCCTAGTTTAGCCCTGCGATTAGAGGATCTTCTCAGCCACTTCAAGGACAGAATTTCTTTTAGTGATTCATGATCCTCCAGACACTTCAGGGAGAGTGGTGAGATCAAGAGCTAAATCCCCACATTTTATGGCCTCAGTTAGGAGATGTGATTTCCCAGAGGCTTGCTAATTTTACTTTAGTTTTCAAAGCCCTGGTATGATCTTCATTCTGTTCCTCCTTCTTGACCCTATCTTGTATTTGGGGGTGGGATGGGGTTGGGAGGGAGACTCCGGAAACTATGCAGTTAACAAAATAAATAAATAAATAAATAAATAACAGAATTGTCATAAAGTTAAAACTAAGGTGCATATGACTAGGGAATAATCTAGTTTCTGTTCATTGCTGCTAATGTTTGGATGTTGTATATCTTCCAAAGCTCTGTGTTAAACAGTGGCACTACTGGGAGATGCTGTAGAAACTTAGGAAGTGGGGTCTTCTGGGCATTCTTAGGTCATAGAGATGTGTCTTTGATGGGATTGTGGGACCCTGGCCCCTTTCTCTCCTTCACTTGCTTCCTGACCATTAGTGGAGCAGTTTGACCTACCATGTGCTCCCTGCTATTACCATCTGGCATGCCCACCAGAAGCCCAAAGCAATGGGTCAACCTGTTCTTGAACTGGAACCTCCAAAAAGTAAAAATGAATTACTTCTCTATATAAGCAAATGATCTCAAGTATTTTGCTATAGTAAAGCACAGTTGACTAACTTAATGTGATAATAGGGACAATTCAAGCCTAAATCTAAATTGTTGTTAGGCGATTTGTTCTCCTACAGGACTATTAAAAAAAAATCAAAACATGCAACACAAGAAACCTAAAATAAGAAAAAAAAATCTCATAAGTTAAATGAATAGATCATTTAATTAGGAAAAAATCTTCTGATATATACCCTTCCATTAATTCCAGCCTCCATTTATTAAGGGCCTACTATTTCGGGCCACTGTTCATTAGAGTATTTACAATGGCATGGAGAGGTATGCATTCTTAATTTTATTTAACAAAATGAGGCAACTGAGACTAAAGGGATTTGCTAAGTCACTTATTTATCATTGGATAAATATTGATTGAGTATCAAGCTTATATGTATCACTGAGATGACAGCTATGAAAAAGTCAGAGGTAGGTGATATCTGCTTCTTTGAAGCTTTTAAATTATCATAGTTGAGAAGTGACACCTCTAAGCGCATATACCCAACAAGAACTTCAAACTCTGGCTTCTTCCTACTATCAATGAAAACATTGAGGTAAGACAGTAAATACTGAGATCCTAAGGAGACTTTGGCTTTATTGTGGCTTTATTTTCACTTCTCTTTCTCTGTCCTAGAATGTTTTTGTTTTATTGAGGGTGTTTTCCAGACTATTCCCTTCCCTTCCCCCCTATCAAGTTGTTGTCATGAGTCACAGGCAAAACTCAGGAGCATCTGCCAATGGCTGTTGGCTCCACCCTAACTCATCTGATTGACAGACTCACACCAGTCCCTGAAGACCAGCAAAGGGGAACAGTGCCTTGGGGGAAACACCCAGAACATTCTGGAAATCTTAGCTCCATGAAGAATCTGGTTAAGCTTCAGGAGGGTGTAGAAACGTTGCATAGAGATCCGACATGCTTTATGTAGCTTTTTCCTGAGGTCTGTCCATGGCTGTGGAAAGAAATGAAAGTCATTGGCTGCTTGAGGAGAAGGTGCATTAGGCCATTGTATTTTTACTAGTGATTCTCACAGTGTGGTCCCTTGACCAGAAGCATTACCATCGCTGGGGAACATGTTAGAAATGCAGTTTCTTCAACTCCAGGGCAGACTCAATGAACCAGAGATTCTAAGGGTGTTCCCAGAAATCTATTTCCAGATGACCACTAAAACTTGAGAACCAGTGTGCTAACGGTAGAACCACTGAGATTTCCTACTCAGCAGAGCTTATGAATCTAGAAGAATTAACACACATGTTGGATTGTTAATTGTACCTGATGTGCCTACTAATGGGTAAAAAAAAACAAAAAAAACCCATGTATTAATCTATTATTGGAAAAGTATGGTATAAAGTGACCAGCTCTTGAAAGTAGTCAGAGCCAAGTGACAGCATTTTCCAACAATGGGACAGATGACAGATTTGGTCCCAAGATTGATATCTGACCTTTAGTTTGTAGCTGTCTGGATTGTTTGCAGGGAGGAACTTCTGAGGTCACATGAGGAGATCTGTGATTAATTAGCAATATCTGCACAGTCAGATCTTGTGGGAGTGGGGCCCACATATTTGTCACACTTTGACTAAGGAAAAAGAGTATCAGTCATGATATTTCAGTGTCAGCTCACACTTAACTTTTCTCAAAAGAAGTCAAATAAAAAATAATAAAAGTTGGTAATGCTTTGTACATTCAGGTGTATCTTCTGAATTGATCCATCTAGGCCCCTTTTGTGAGGGAAGACCTGAGATTATTACTCTCATTTGATAGATGAGGAAAACAGATTGGGAAAATTCAACATTTTTTAATATCTGCTAATGAGTTTGCAGGTAAAAATCAAATCCAGCTCTGTGTTTTGAGTTTTTTCCTAACACACTTGATGGTGCCTTTCAATTATTTGTATTTTAATGTCCTTTGTTGGCAAAATTGGATTTAAAGCACTCTTCCTTTGTATTTCATATTAAGGTACTCATTTAAATATTATAAAAAGTTAGATGTATCTATGAAATGCACATAAAATTAATACCATTTCATTTAGTTACATATTTCAGTATTTCCTGTAAAACAAATGAGGCTTAGAGGCAAAACAAATGCTTGGATTAGATTTAAATAATGGTTCTTCAGAGAGCCGATTTTGCTTGCAGGATGAAATGTCTGAAGACATGTTGGGCTGTCACATCTTTGGGGGAGGTTTTGCTACTGGCATCAGTTGGTCTAGGCAAGGGCGGCTGTTAAACATCCTACCATGCACAGGAAAGCCCCCACATGACAAGGAATTATCTGGTCCCAAATGTCTGAGGTTGAGCAACCTGGATCAAAGTAAATGAGAAACACACTGTTTAACAGAGTTCCATGGCTTTTCTATGAGCAAAGATTTGTATGTTTTGTTATTCCAAAAAACATTGTTGTCCCTGTTCCCAGTCAATAATGTCCTCTCCAGTGCTCTGTTTACTAAGACTCTGTCAGATAAAACTGAGCAAACTGAGGCCTAGTAAGATTGAAAGATAAAGGCAGCATTATGCAGTGGCAGATCCCAGCCTGAAACCCAGGTCTCATCACTTCTGATGAAGAGCTTGTTCTCTTTCCTAGTCTCCCCTGTCAACTTATTGCTTGAATGGCTTGTGTCTTCATTGGTCAAATAGGGAATCTACCACATACAACAAATGTTCAGATTAAGCGAGATGCATATAAACCACTTTTAAAAGTCTTCTCTCTCTCTTTCTCTTTTTATGGTACTGGGAACAGAACCAAGAGGCACTTTACCACTGAACTAAATCCCCAGCCCTTTTTTATTTATTTATTTATTTTTTTTATTTTGAGGCAGGGCCTCACTAAGTTACTGAGGTTAGCCTCAAACTGGAGATTCTCTTGCCTCAGCCTACCGAATCTCTGAGATTACTACAGCTTAGCACCACCACACTCAGTTTAAAAGTCTCTTAATAGGTATTGTAAACTTTCTAAATAACAAATTTTGGAACAAAATACTCGCCCTATGCCTTCTTGTGCTTATGTGGTTTCTCTCCATTAGTAAGAACTGTTTGAATTTAATTTATTAAAATCCCAATATTAATTTAGAAAATATAATGTCCTATTAACATTGAATAATTGATTACATTCAATGACTAGTGTTCAATTTAACAAAATCAATATCATTTAAAAATTTTATCATTTAGAAATGTCTAAGTGCAGAGCATATTTTCATAATTATTCATACCCCTACTTCTCTTTTCTATAAGAACTGATAAATTTTCCAAGAGGTGTTAATAAGGATGTGAGGGAGAGAAGAAATCATCTTTCATTTTCAGGACAATATCATACTCCTTTCCTCTCACCATTGCCTCTACTTCCCAAATTAGGAGCAACTAGAGGAAGCTGAGTCGTGATTGCCTTTGGATTACACTATGAAACCTGAGTCTGTTTTCCCTCATTCTTTCTTTTCTCCTGGTATTACCTCAGTGGCTTTGAAAAAGGGGTGCCCTCCCATCCCATCAGACCCAGGACATGGGGACAGCTGAAGGGGGTCAACACTGATTTATGGTGGAAGCTGATGAGAATGTGATTTTTAAATGATGGACTTGCATGAAGTGACATTTACCACTATGTGATTCGAACATGACCTTCCTTTGTTTTTGATCATTGATTACCTCATTAAAATGATCCTTTACCTACCATTCTACACTAGAAACAAGAATGTTTGCCTCAATTCTATCAGCTATTACAGAATATATTTGGATTAATATTAGAAATTATCAAACACTGGTAGGGTTTAAATGGAATTAGGTAGAGGGGAGGAGACAGGAACCTCAGTGCATCATGCAACATTCCAAGTCCTATTTTACAGATGAGCAAACTGAGGCCTAGTAAGATTGAAAGATAAAGGCAGCATCGTGCCATGGCAGATCCCAGCCTGAAACCCAGTTCTCATGACTTCTGATGTAGAACTTGTTTTCCTTCCTAGTCTCCCCTAGCTGCCTGATAACAGGGCATTTCTGTTCTTAAGTTCACAATCAATATGATTCAGATATTCACACTTTCTTAGTTTATTCCCACAGGTAGAGAAATTTTCTATCATTCACTATTACTGTGGCAGTCTACCTGCCTGGGAGCTGAGGAACATGGATGTCGGGGTGAACCTCAGAAATCGAATAGGAAATTCAGATACAATGGAATTAGAGATCGAAGATACAGGAAGTATTTGAAAATGTTCATACTTTTACACTTATATACTTATTTGAATTCGTGTAGGCGTGTGTGCACACACATACATCACTCGGGATTGCTTCATTGGACTCTTGTCATATTTGAAGGGAATATAGCATGGATAGATTGAGTCATTTTCTTGTCAACAGATAAGAGATTTATGTTCCTTGTTTCTCACATTGTGATGTCTGATTGTCTCGTTTTTGGAATTTTACATATGGGAAATTTTAGTAAGGGCTGGAAAAGATTGTGTTTAATCAATTTTTAGAGGAACAAAAAGTTCTCCCCTCCCCCAGTGTCTTTGAGTTTCTTCAGGTTTTGCTAAGTTCTTTTCCTTGTGACTTCAGGCAGAGATCAAACTGCCAAATTCCCTTGACAAGGATCAGAAGGCCGTCTCCATCTTTGAGCTGTCCAAGCATTTGACTAATTGTATAAAACATGCTTACACTTAACCATTAGGCCTCAGCAGAAGGCCGTTAGATGAAAACAACACTGATTTCACATGTGGACACTTAACTTTCCAGGAAGCTGATGGCTCGGGTTCAAATTAGGTAATAGAACCACCCTGTGTTATGACATCTGCCAAGGAAAGGAACAGCACTGGGTCTCTTTCCTGAACTTTCTTACTGAGGACAACAATTCTTGATTATTCCAAACCCTGCTTCCCTAGTCCTAGCAACAGTCCAAATCAAATACACAGTAAATTTGTCTGAACTACTGAGATGACTAGTTGAAGAATCTACGTCAGAAGGAAGTAAGAACACACATCTCTACCCCATGCTCACCCCAATAAAACATTCTGAGTGTCCAAGCCCCATCTAATAATTTCATAAATATTAACTTGTTAGTAAAACAACACTTTTAAATGATAGCTCCATCACCCCATTTTATGAATGAGGGAATCAAGACTCAAGGTAGTCGACTGATTTGGGTGTCATGTTGTTACTGATTGGATCACACAGGAGTTCAACCTGGTATCTGTAAGTGAGATCTTCAAAGGTTCAAGTCAAATGTAATTTAGCTCCAAGATTTTAAAAATTATGTTGGGTTCTATAGCAAAGCCCTCTCTTTGTTCTGACATTTTATTTGATTCACATAATTGGTGTTCTATCCACTCATCTCTAATTACATAACCTCTCAATAATAACGTCCAGTGTAAGCTCATCATAATCCCATTCCTGAGTTTCTGACTCTCCCTTTCCATCTGCCACCAAAATGCCTGTGTTACTAACCTCACCTTTCTAACAGAGCCCCATACTGGAAATGCCTTTTCTTTCATCACCTTGTTCAACTAATTTCCAGCTCTTGTTTCTGCCCACGTTTATTCTCCCCTACTTTCCACCACCAGAGTTGAGACTGGCATTATCTCACACTGCATTTGATAACAGGCTTCCTCTTGCCTGTTGAACCTATCTTTCCATTTACCTGTGTTCTATTAGCAGGGCTTTCCCCTCAAATATTAAATGATTCCTGAAAGTGTTTTACAAACTATAAGACTAGAAAAGTGTCATCTATGTTTATTTGCTATGAGCTTCCTCTGCCCAAATACCAGTAACAAGTTCCATTTACTCTCTAAACCCAAGAAAATTTATTCTAATTTTTAAAGAAATAGATTTAGTAGGCTTTTCTTAAAAATACAGAAATTATTCTAAGGAGACAAAAACATAGCATAGTTTAACTGCCTAAATAGCACTTATTGACTTTGATGAAACAAAAGAAATAGACAATAATAGATGATATTTTAGGAACTAACAACATGACAAGATCTCTGTTAACTTCTTATGAATTTATTCTTAATCCTTTGATCAAAATCTATGAATAAGGTAATTTTATGCTATTTTTATAGTCATAGAAATCAGCACAGAGAGGTAGCTGGCTTACCTTTAGCATACCACAAATCAAACTCTGACAAACTGGTATCCAAGGCTGCACTTTTAACTACTAAAGTATATAGGTACATGGCAAAAAGTTTTTAACTGAACAGGAAAAATTTAAGGCATAAAGGAAACAATTATTATGATTTATATATGAGGTGTCCTCCAAAAGCTCATGTATGAGAAGATGCATGAACTTTTAGAGATGAAATGATTGGGTTACAAGGGCCTTAATCCATGCATTAATCCTCTAATAGGGATTAATGGTTGGTAACTATAGGCAGGTAGTGGGTGGCTACAGGAGGTGGCTCATTGAGGCATTCCTTTGTATATGTACATTTTGTCCCTGATAAACAGAACTCCTTCTTGGCTTCTGCATTGTCATGTCCAGAGTTGCTTTCTTTCTCCACACTCGTCTGCCATGATGTTCTGCCTCACCTCTGGCCTGCAGAAATGGAGTGGGCTGTATGAATGGATCTCTAAAACTGTGAGCACCAAATATACTTTTCCTCCTCAAAAATTATTCTTGTCAGAGTGGTGAAAAAGTTTACTAAGACAACGGACTTCCTTCCCTAGAGTCCCTCTTCTCAAAGGAACTTGCTATTGATCATTTCTTATATGTAGTTCCAGAAAACAAGTGCCAGTTCCAATTTATAAATAATTTATTATAATATTGCTTGAAATGGTTCACCTCCCGTATCTTAGCTTTGGCCAATTAATAGTATATTTTGTAAGTATTTTCATTACATCATTTATTTTAAATGCTGATGAGTACTTTTTTGTGAGTCCATACAAGAATGTATTGAACTAGCTTTCCATCAGTGGGTCTTTCAGAATCTTTAAGTTTTGCTATTATTAACAAAGTTTAATTATAAGAGCAGTGATGTTTTTATGGGTAAGTTGGTAAGATTGTTTATTTAAAAGAGTGAAACTATTTGACTAAATGTTATGATGCATTTTGGATAGGTATTGCTAAAATACTCTCCCCAAAGATGTCCCAAACACTCCCAAAATAACGTGAGGAAAAAGTTTATATTTCATATTCTTATATCCTTCTCAACACTAGATTTCATCAGATATAATTTCCCCGCTATGTCCCAGTTTAAAATTCTACTGACTTTTTAAATCTTTCATAATCTTATGCCCATGGATCTCTAGCTTTCCTTTCCCTCCCCTGGCACCAATATAACTTTGTGTTTTGGATTCCTGGAATGGCTCTTGGTGGAAAGCTGAACAGAGTTCCCTGAAGACATCTAGGTAACAGTACTTGGAACCTGTGAATGTTCCTTTATATGGTGAAAGGAGTTTTGTGAATGTAATTAAGTTAAGGATCTTGAGATGGAGAGATTATCCCGGAAGATCCTGGTGGGCCCTCAAGGTAATTGCAAATTTCATTATAAGAGGGAAGCAGAGATTTAACCATAAAAGTCAGAAACATTATGACTAAAGTAAGAGGTTGGAAAGACATGTCTGCCAAGGAATGCAGGGAGCTCCTACAAGCTAGAAAAGGTAAGGAGATAGATTCTTCTCCTGACCGTCCACCAGGAGCTAGCCCTGCCAACACCTAGACTCCACAGCTGGCGAAACTGATCTGGACTCCTGGCCTCCAAAACTACAGAAGAACAACGTGCATTGTTTTAAGCCACCAACCTTGTGGTGATTTGTTCCAACAATCATAAATGTAGCCATTGTTTCTTTTTGAGCTCATTAAAGTCCTTAAAAGTTTAGATGTCATGTCTTTCTGAAGAGTGTTTCCTAAATGGAGTAGTAGAACCCTAGGAAGTGGAGACCGCAAATAGTTTTATTGAAGTTCGAATTCCATCATTTTACAGGGCGTGGGAATGGAGTCCACTCTTGGACGTGACTCAGCACAGACTAGAACTTAATTCTTCTAATTGTCAGCTGGAGGATTTTTCTGCCTCCATAAAGTTACTGCTTCTTCTTTTCTATTCCACAAATTCATTGACAGATTGTTGTAGATTCTTCTCAAGCACAGGAGTTAGGTGGTGAAATCCTCCATAAAACGATAATTTAGAAATTTCTTAGAATAATAGTAGGACCAATCTGAGGTCAGACACAAATCCATAAAATTATTATAAATAATTTGTACTTCATTCAAAGTAGATAAAGACAGGATCTAAACATAACCTTCCTGTGGTGTTCAGCCTCTCTTGACCTTAAATAGGACTTGATTTTAGAGATGAAATGATTGGGTTATAAGGACCTTAATCCAGTCTCAAATTTTTTATTCTCTGTAACTTTTCATGATTATCGTCTTTTTCCTTTCTCATTTCCCTAAAATGCCTATAAGTTATTTTTTGTTATTGAAATCAAGATTATAAAAAGATGTGTAATCATAAAACTAATGTATTATATATAAGCAGATTTGGTTGTGAAGATAAATCAAAATATATTTTTAATAAATTTAAAAGTTATTTTGTCTAGTACTTGCTATTTGGTGAATACTAGCCCAGTTACTAAAACACATAAAAATACTATTATTACATTGTCTTGATCCTCATTTTAAGATTACCTAGTGACATGGGTATACAACATGCAAAAAAAAAATATGCCAGTACAATAAACTCATAGCTTTAATAGCCAAAAGTTCAATTAATACTAACATTTATTGAGAAATTACTCATTGTTGGGCACTATGCAAATTGCTTAATCCCAGCAATAACCCTATATATGATAAATATTTTCATCAATGACATTTTTCATATAAAAAATTGAGTTGTAAATGAGTTAATTATCTGACACATCATTCTGCTAGCATAAGTACAGCTTGGATTCATATTACACTATGGAAGGCTGGTCTATCTCCAACACTCCTGATCACTACACATATTATTCCAGTATGACTTAGGGAATATTTGTTATAGGGCTTAAAGATGTCAAGTCTGAAGGCCAGGGCATTTTTCCTTTATGTAGATGCTGGAGAGACATTGTCTCAGATTTATCTTTGATGTGACTTTTTCCAATATTCCATGCTGACCTGAACTACTTGACACATTATTTTTTACATATGTTGAAATCAGTTTTAATTAACAACTTGTGCTTCTTCCAAATAATCTTTTTATTTGTCTTTTAAACATTCAATTTCATCAATAACATTCTTTTTTTTTTCAATTCTGAATTCAGTGATGTTTTTCTTTTACCTTTTAAAATAGCTACTGATTATCCTGTTCTGTTTTACAATGATGTACCATGATAGAATAAGTGACCATTCTGGGAATTCCATGAAAAGTTCATGTACAAATTGTTGCTGCTTTATTATCATGCAGTCTGAAATGTGCTTATTGTGGAAATCATAGTGTTACTGAACTGCTCCTTTTTAAAGAATAGAAAAAAAAACATTGAGGTCATATGATCTTCATTTTTCCAAAATCTAAACATTGTAAAATAGAACAAAAGATTAGATATATTTGAAATAAATTAGGAGGACAAAATTAATAAAATATATAGCAATTTTAGAGAGATTATGCTCAGTGCCTAAGAGCCATAGGCACTAGATAAGTCATGAACAGTATGATGGTGAATTTTATGTGTCACTTTGTCTGGATCAGGGATAGGTGGTAAAACAGTATGAATTTGGTGCTCTGTGAAAGTGGTTTTTGATGAGGTTATCATTTAAATTGTTGGACTTTGAATAAACTAGATTGCCCTCCATATGTGAATGAGCCTCATCTAATCATCTGAAGACCTGTATAGAACAAGAAGCCTAACCTCACCTGAGAAAGAGTGAATTCTGCAACAGATGGACTTTCAGTTTTAGGTGTAATATCAGCTTCTCCTTAGGTCTCCAGATTGCCAACCTACCCTGTTGATTTTGGATTTGCCATCCTTCATATTGTGTGAGCCAACTCCTTAAAATTCTCTATATACACAGTCCATTGGTTCTGTTTCTCTGGGGAACCCTAATACAAATAGATGTAAATAGTACTAGTCCCATAAAATTAATTCATTACACAAATATTTATTAAATAGTTGCTAACTGCTTGTTGGCACTACTGTTCTCTTCACTGTATAATACATCATTTTACAAAACAGCACAAGATCACAGTTCTAATGGGGATTATAGGCTAATGAGATGTGACCTTATCAATAATTATAGTTAGTTTGTGACAAGATAATAAAAGCTATGAAGAAATTAAAAATAGAAAAGGAAAGAGAATCCGGAGAACAAGGGATGTTAGGGTAGGTTAGCAGTTTCTTTTAAATAGACAATAATTAGAGCAGTTTTAGGTTCACTGCAAAATTGAGCAAAAGTACAGAGTTTCCATATTGCCTCTTACCCCCACAACCATCCCACTACCAACATCTTGCTTTCAAATGGTATATTTGTTAAACTTGATGAAACTACATTAACACATCATTATTACCTAAAATCCATAATTTACATTAGTTTATTCTTAGTGTTATACCTTCCATGTGTTTTGACAAATGTATAAAGACATCTGTATATTATCACACAGAAGAATTTCCCTGCTCTAAACCTTCTCTGTGGTTCTCCTATTCATTCCTCCCTGCCCTTTAATCCATGGCAACCACTGACCTTTGTGTTGTTTTACAGTGTTGATGGTTCCAGAATAACATGTGGTTGAAATCATTCAGAATGCAACCATTTCAGACTGGTATCTTTCACTTTGTATCATGAATTTAAAGATTCTCTGCTTCCAAGTGTGGGAGTTTATTTCGTTTTGATGTTGAATAATATTCTACTGTTGGGATATACTATAGTTTGGTCATCCATTCATTTACTGAAGGGCATTTTAGTTTTTCCCAAGTTTCATCAATTATAAATAAACCTGCTATCAGCATCTATGTATAGGTATTTTATGGATATAATTTTTCAACTCATTTGGGTAAATACCACAGAACATGATGGTATGTTTAATTTTGTAAGAAATTGCCAAACTGTCTTCCAGAATGGTTGTTAAGTTTTTGCATATCCATCAGCAATAGATGAGAGTTCCTGTAGCTCCAAATCCTTGTTAGCATTTGGTGTTGTCATTGTTTTGGATTTGGGCCATTGTAATAGGTGTGCCCTGGTATCTCATTGTTGTCTTAATTTTCCTATAAAACATAGTGAAATATTTTTCATATGATTATTTGTCATCTGTAAATCTTTGGTTATATGTCCATTCAGGTATTTTTTCTTAATTTTGATAGGATTGTTCATTTCCTCATTGTTGAGTTTTAAGAGGTTGTTTTTTGTTGTTTATTTTGAATAACTGTTCTTTATCAGGCATGTATTTCCCCCCTGTCTGAGCCTTGTCTTCTCGTTCTTTTGACACTGTCTTTTTTGAAGCAGACTTTTTAAATTTTAATGAAGTCTAACATTTCTTTTATGGATCATACCTTTGGTATATTGGAAGAGTCATTGCCAAATCCAAGGTCAGCTATGTTATCTTCTAGGAGAATTTTAGTTTTGTGTTTTATGTTTAATCTGCAAAGACTGCGTGTGATGGGCGAAGCTGTCAAGGTGGCTGTGGGTAGCCTGGAAAGGGTGGAGAGTATCCCTTCATTTCATAAGGGATACTCTCCCTTATGAAATGAAGGGATACTCTCCCTTATGAAATGAAGGGATACTCTAAGGCTGAAGGCTGCTGAAATAAGCATTGACTAAAACATAGCAGCCAAATCTGTAATAACAAAACAGTCACTAGTTGATTAGTTAGAGTCAGTCATGTTAATGATATTGATACTGAGTCTGGGGACCTTAAGAGATGAGGTCATAGCATTGAAATTGCAGCAACACAGCATGAGGTCCATTTTTGTCAGATTTAAGAATAAGCAAAATTGGACTGTGGAGAAGCAGTGGTGATAATTTTCCATTTATTAATTAGATTTTATATAAGTTTTGACCCTTGAAGGCTATTTTAAATTATACTGGGCTATTTTAACTATTTTAATTGGGGGGTCTATGCAGTCTCATTTATTAAGATAATTTGCAAGCGTGAATGATTTATTTTTCATTGTGTTAGAACATTTATGTTCAATATGGGATATTTTAGTCAAAGGATATTATGACAAAAATTTATGCGAGGCTATAAAGCATGGCATACTTATTTTTCTTCTACTTTATATTGTTGAATGATTATAATGGGAAGGGCATTTAATTTTTGTGAAAATGACTGGTATAATTATAATTTGACCCTCAGTATTTAGGAAATCTCTGAAGCTTTGTCAGTATATTTGATACATTTTAGCAAAAGCCAAAGTTATTTCAGAATCTACTTTTTATAATCAATCAATGCCCATTTTATCTTTTTATCTGTATGTAAACTCTTCTGATTGTATGTAAATTTTTATCTACATGCAGACACTTTTAGTATATAAATGCTTTTATGAAATGTGATCTCTCTCTCTCTCTCTCTCTCTCTCTCTCTCTCTCTCTCTATATATATATATATATATATATATATATATATATAATTAGCTTAATAAAAAGTTTAGAATATAAATTTTGGATTTTCACTGGGGTCAAGTTATGGTTCTTTGTTTTAATTTAATTTTGTTTATATTAAGATATTAAGTAATATTTTATTTATAGTATCAGTAATATATTATTTATATATACATATTATATATAATTTATTTGTTTGCCTTCTTTTCTCCCCTTCATTTCTTTTTATTTCCACTACTATCCCCCCTTTTTTCTGCTTTAGGCTTTTAGTCACATTTTAAGCTTCTGTTTCTGGGTGATAACTCACAGGGTAAGCCAACTAGGTCATTTTACAGGAAAAGTGGGGTAGGCCCAATGGTGTGTTTTGTAGACAGCCTTTTTTGTTGCCAAGTTTTCCAATCTAATCCTTTCCCCTTATTGTTTTCCTTAAATGATTTTTTTAATGGCTTGTATGTTTAGCTGCATATAAATATTTTCTTTTCCTTGTTTTTTTTTCCCCCCCCTAAGGCATCTTGTCTGCCTTCAACCATTTATTTTTCCTTTGGTAGTTACTTGATAAACTGCTAATGGTCTTGAGTGTCCTGTGCTCTGTGGAGCAGCCTCCCTTTTTGGGGTACCTCCTTGGTCTCAGATGGCTGAAATCTGCATCCAAGACAGCAGTGGGGGCACCAGCTTCGTCTTTCGAGTTAAGTGTGAGCTCAGGTTAGCAAATGATGCTTTTTAAAACCAGTTGAATTTGGGCAGAGATGGAGCCAGCTGTTCCTTTTCATTACCCTCTTTTATTAAAGATTGAGTCACTGTTATATAAGGATAGGCCATCCTACATTCCCCTGCTTAGGAGACAAACTGAGACAAACTTAGGGACAACAGCTGAGAAGGTTACAACCTAAATAACAGTATATTCGGGTGTCATGGTCCTGTGGTGGCCGTCACACTGATCCATGAATACCCAGACACTAGAGCTAGTGATCAAGCACAGCAATCTCACTCCTCTGTGGAATGACAGAAATTTGACTGAGTAAAGCTCAGGAAGAAAAGAGAGAATGGCTATCCAGTGCCCCAGCAGTATGTAACACAGTGGACACTAGGCACTGTCAGATAAATGACATAGTTTACCACACTGCCTTTAATGCTAAGATTTGTTGATAGGCCAGTGGGTTAGACTTGTCCCACAGCACTAGGAGGGTAGTCACTCCTCCTGTCTTTGGGGGGACCTTTTTGAGAAAGTGATAGACTACTTGAGTATTCTGTCCTGGACTCTGGAAGCTCTGTCAACATGAAGAACTAAGTTGAGTGTTCCAGGCACTTTTTCACAGATGACTTTCTACACTAGCCCATGCAGCATCCCAGAGAGGACGTCTCAATCTTAGTTTGAGAACTCAGGACAATACCTGAGAAAGACAGCACAGTGTAATAGCCATCAACCACCAAGTATGCCAACAATAAGCAAGATTTTCAAGGGAGAAATTATGGTCTTTGGGCACAGCCAGCAAGCCTGAGCTCTCTGAGGACATATCATCTTCACCTGGTGTCAAATGGCCCTAGGACAATTGTTTCAAAATGTACCAATTTTTTGTATTAAGTATGGTTAAAGAAATGCAGACACGAAAATGACCATGATGAAAGAAGAAGTTTAATAATCATGGATCCCTAGAAACAAGGCCCAGATGGTAGACACAGATGGAGAGAAGGGGAAAAGTGGGCACAAGTCTTCATTGTATTTTTGAGGGGAGTTAGCCAGGGCAGGGTGGGTATGTTTAGGATTGGCTAGTCTGATTAATATCAGCAAGCTAAGTGAGAAAAGGGACTGCCCAAGTTGTCCCTTATTGAGCATCCCATGTCACCTTCTGTATACCAGGGCTGGTATCAGATGACTTCCAAGCTTCTTATACACCAAACCAGAAATCAGAAAATCAGGGAGCAATAATAAGTAGGGTGATCATGGTACATGTCTCTCTAACAGGCTAAGGAGGCACAGCAGTGTGCATTAGGATATAGGCGTAAAGAGTGCTCTGTGTTAAGAAAATAGGCCCTGCACAAAGACTATGAGGAGGAAGGCCTACCTGACATGTTCAAAGCTGCAAGGAAGCCAGTACAGCAGGAGCACAGCAAACAAGGGAGAGTTTTGAGACAGGAATTAGGAAAAGTGGCAGGAGCTGGATCCTATAAGGCATTGTGGCAGCTATAAGGGCTTTGGCTTTTTCTTTGAGTGAGATGGAAAGTGGTTAAAGGATATTGAGCAATGAGTGGTTGAATGGTACTGACCCAATGGGCTGCCATGTTGAGGACAGATCATGGGAGAGCAAGTGAGAGACAGGGAGGACTACGAGGAAGCTACTGTAGCTATCCAGGGCACAGGGATGGTGGTGCACACCACCACCATGTTGGTAGTCAGAAGTGAATCAATTTGGGGTATATTTTAGAGAAAGAACCAACAGAATTTGTGAGTCAACCATATTCCAAGAATTTTAGGGAGAGCTCCTGGGTGAGCAACCATTGAAAAGGAGCAGATGTGTGGAGATGGGAAAAAAAGAAAAAAGAGTTCTCTTTGGAGTATGGAATAACCTCTTAGTAGTACTGAATTCTCGGTCCCTAAAGACCTAAAATATTTTGTACAATGAGATAGAGAAAGTAAAAGCTCAAAATCAGATAGTCACAGGTGGACCGACAAATGAGGGAGAAAGGAAAGTAAGGCTTAGATGTTGTTTCTTTAGGACTTTTTGAGAGAATTCATGCTTATGGTAGAAAAATGAACCAGATCTCAGAAATCATGTGATTCTAAACCTATGTTCAAAAATCAGTAGTAACTTATATCTGTTGATATAGCTGTATAGAAGGTGTTTGAGTATCACTTTAGAATACAAAAAGATGTCACAAATTCAGCCCCACAACAATAGTTTCATAATTTTAGGATCATTTGATGACCAAAGAATATACTAAGGAATAGTAACAGTGCAATTCTTTTCTAAATGATTTTGTATTTATTTAAGTGAATCTCTATTCACTGAAAAATGTGCTTTATATTTAGGAAATTTCTTACCTTATAATCATAATGTTTGATGCCTTGATAAGTTCATCAACTCCTTCAACATCTCTCCCAACATTTAGTTTTAGTTTTTGTTTTCAGTCCAAAGACTTTTAATTTGCTTTATGATAAATGAATGCTTGTCACAAAAAAGATCTTAAGATAAAAGGAGTTCTAGGGGAAATTAATTAAAAATTAGCCAAAGCAAACACCTTCTGTACAGCTAATATCGACAGATATAAGGAAACTGTGTGTGGCTAGATGAGTTTTAGAAAACACATCTGTCCTCCAGAAATAAGTCTTCACCTAACTTAGCCAAAATATTTATTTGCCATTGTGAAATGCTATGTTGAAGTGGAATTCCTATAGATCAAGTCTTGACGGAGATTCTGGGATCTGTTCTTGTGCAATGGGAAAGCAGAGAAAACTATAAAGGGACATGTATCATGGGCTGGTAGGTTATTTGACTATGTTCTGACTCCTTTGCTTCTTTAAAAGACTTGTATGTTCCTCTGTATACAAAATAGGCCATCCCTCCATGCTCTTCTTTTCATCTCCTTCCAGCGTGGCATTTAAGTTCTTCAGAAAACATTCCTTGGTGGATTCACCTCTTTCTATTCTTAACATTCGACATTTTCTCAGCATACTTTTCTAAAGTCCTTACTATTGGCCCAAACTGTACTAGACAAAAGGGATAGAAAACCATTAGGACATCATTCTAACAAGGTTCTCAAAAAAACCAGTAGTCAGTTTCATTTATTCATTTACTTACTTGCAGTGAACACCTACTATCACTATGCTACTAGAGACACAGGAATGGATGTACACCCTCCCATCAAGGAGTCCACAGCCTATCCAGGAAGAGACACGTACACGCAGGCATATAGTAGAACCCAAAGCTGCTGGGCAGGATGCCTACACATGGCCCTGGGGCATAGGAGGGTATAGGGGTTTCTTTCCATCTGAAATGTTGAGGTCTGGAAGGGTTTCCTGCAGAATTTCTGGGTTGCATCTTTAAGCAAAGGAGGTCATTGGCAAGTGATTGAAACAGAAGTATCTACAATGAAACTTCCAAACACAATTATGCCATTAACCAAAGTAGGGAGCTTGGGAGCTTATACAAATTTCACAAGAAAGATGATGAGTTCAAGCTAGGTAAGTACTTTCAAAATAAGCATTATAGAGTTGAGTGCTCTGGATGGGCCAAACGCTCTATTCAGCAGCTGCTCCGTAACAGCAGGTGTTCCGGGAGACAGAAAGTAAAGGACCAAGGAATACTTACACAGGATTCTGTTCAGTAGTGAAAGCTGAAATGACCCATCCACGTAGACGGAAGCATCTGCAGAGGGTGGACAGGCAAATGGTGACATCTTGGCCAGACCACACGCCTATGAGTCAGCCTCCCTTTGTCAGGGGCCTTTTGACATGAGAGGAGAGAATGAAAATTCCAAGGAAGAAGGCAGAATGAGAGCATAGAGGTTTGGGGAACAGCACCATGTAAACAAATGATCATAACATACTGTGGAAATGCCAGCGTTGATAGCCATACTGAAATTGCTATGGAGACTTTGAGCAAAGGTTACTGACAAGTCATTAACCAGCCAAAGCTTCACCAGGGAGGAAATGTGTGCGCAGATGAGTCAAAGTCTTCTGGGGACAGAAGAAGTCAAGGGGAATCCAGGATCGCACCACTTATGCGGGAGACAGCATGGTGGGGGAGGGCCTGGCAGGGAGAGATACACAGGGGCTTTGACATGGTGAATGTAGGTAGTGTGTGAGCAGGTGCCTGGGGCAAATGGAACTGAACTGCAGGCGAATCCACAAGACCCTGTCCAGAAACGGGTGGGCAAGCTTCTGCTACTGCACAGGCTTTGTGTCTAAGTTTTATGACTTTGCCTTTTCTTTTCTCGCTTCCTCTGTTGCCTCCCTATTGATCTTCAGGGCCCCTCGTGGGCAAGGGTTTTTGCTTTCTGTTTTAGTCCCCACTCTCTTTCCCTCTTGCCTTACATCACCCCCTTGCTCAGTTGGATTTCAGAGGCTGATTTCAAAAATAATTTAAAGAAATAATATTTCTCAGATCCGAGGAGACTCAGACTTGGAATTCCTGGGAGAAATGACCAAAGACGAGTAGCTGATTTTTATGATATTTGGGTGGGATTTATTTAGATAAGGAACACTTTTGTTTGAGTAAGCAGTCGGACAGTTGCTGATGGTGGAAGAGAAGTCTTGGCTTCAATGTCCTTCTAAACCAGAACAAATCAACTAGCACATGTAGAGACCTAGTGAAAGTCAGTGGTATTTAAGGGTTAAGTTTGACTGGAAATCTGATCCAGGATCCATGTGTGAGTGTGTGTGTGCAAGCAAGCGTGAGTGAGCCTCCCTATGAGTCTGACATGTCCAGGGGGGGATGCAGATGGTGATGCCATAGCCAAAGAAATACAGGGCACATTTTTCACATTTAAAGTTTTAATCACTAATACAAAAGAAGGCTGAGCCAGGCCAAGTTTTACCCCATAAAGCATTTACTCTCACTTTAACACAGACATTCAGAATAATTCAAAACAAGGCTCCTAAAGCTGGAATTGTGGATCCTACAGAGAAACTCTGATGCTCTCCCAGCGGCATCTCTGCTTCCTAATAATGTTCTCCCTGTGGATGTTTATCAGTCACCAAATCTTGCCGTGCTCTCCGTGGAAAAAGACACTGGGTGAGTTTGCACCATTTGGTTGTTTTGTGCCAAAGACAGAACCCTCTGTCACTCTGCTAAGCAAGCAGAACATATCACAGCTGCTAAGTGGTTCAACACCCCCACCCTGCTGTCAACTCCTATTTCCTTTTTTTCCCCCCACAAACATTTGCCTTAAATTTGTAACATTCAGGAAATTACTCAGTTCCAGGCAAGTTTTACAGGTAAAGAAATTGAGACGAAGACAAATAAAAGGAATTACTCAAGATCAGAATCAGTTGATGGCCGACAGGATAGAACCCGGTAGCCTCATCCCAAGACATTTCTCTATTTTTTTCTTAATATTTCTTTTAAATTGACACATAGTAACTGTAAGGATTATGGGATACAATGTGGTGATTTGATGTATGTATATATATTGTGCTATGATTAGGTCAGACTAACAAATACATCACCTCATAGAATTTGCTGTATGTGGTGAAAACATTTGAAAACACTGGGCAGAATATATCCTGAAGTTGGAGCAATGCAGAGTTTAGCAGGCCCCTGTGCAAGGATGACAAGCAAATCCAGGAAATGCTCCTTATTTTGAGACCCAGTTCAGCATAAAAAAAATCACTTGGTAATTTAAAAATATGCACCCCACTTTTTTTTTTATTGTAATCACCATTCTGTGCACTACATTACTGAAGCTCATTCTTCCTCTTGTACGGAATCTTTGTCCTCTTTCATACATATCCCTACCCCGTCCACCCTCCCTGCCCCAGCTTCTGGCAACCACCATGCTACTCTCTCCTTCATGAGCTTAACTTTTGTAGATTTCACATATAAGTGAGACCACCCAAGGTATTTTTCTTTCTGTAGTTTCATTCTTTCTCATGTGTGAGTCTGAATTTAAGGCTCCGTGTAACACTATTTGAAATACGAGTAAAGGTACCTTTTCTTGATACCCAATTCTCCTTCACCACTCCTTTTGAAACTGTGCACTAATACCTCTAGGGCTATGCATTTTTTATGGAATCTAAAATAAGTTTGATTCAAGGTGTGTAAGTATGGTTGGGTATTCAGAAGAGGAAATAAATTTGAACATACTAACACTCCCACCCAGAAGTTATTATTAAAGTTGGAAATTTCTCCTCTGAGACAGAAAATAATCTGGGAACTGGGGGGCAAAGAAAAGGTGAAGTTTTCTTTTAGAAAATGCTAGTAGTTAGCAGTAGTAGGTACTCAGAATATCTTTCCCTTTTACTGTGGCAAAAGCAAACCAAAGATACATGAGAAAACACTTGAAAATGTTTGTCCCTTGTTGGTTCAACCATCTCTCTGGATTTTCTCTTTGCAACTAGAGGAAGACGCCAAATGTATGTTCTGCATACCAAGAAGGAATAATTTGCACACAATGTTTGTCCTATGTTAAAGATGATCCACTCTGTGTTATGAATAGTGAAGAGAAAATATCCTAGATGTTAGTGGCAGTCCATGAGAGAATGACCTGTCTCCTGGGATCACTTTCCTTATTATGGGGAAATCACAAGATCTCTGCAATAGACCAGAAATAGGCTTCTGCAGTTCCATCCCTGCAATTGCAACATTACTTAATTCAGCTATGATTTAGGGGGATGTCTTCACAGAACAAAAATCTCTTCTGCTCTGAGCTCCCTTCAGAATCATCCCCACGTCACTGTCCCCCTACCATGTTATCTCACTCAATGTAGCATATCTCAAGTGCCTTCATTGACTGGAAATTCATTTCATACTGATGCAGTTCATGACACTTAATGATGGTTGTGACAGTTAAAGTTCTCCTCTAGATTTAGCCAAAATAAACTGTTGATTCTACTCACTGCTTTGCATTCTTCTTGGGAAATGTCTCTTCCTGACTGGGACTAAGTGTTTAGAAATAGGGACCACTTTTAAGTTGTTTATCTCAGGCATTTTGTCATAGCAACAGAAAATGATTAATGCAGATATAGAAATGGGAAATCGTGAGATGTGTCTGGGAGACTACAGAGACTAGCCTGCAATAATGAAGATTTATATGAGAAAGTAGTGGAGACTGAGGCTGGAATCTGTGTCCTGGCTGCAGAAGTCACTACTTTCCCTCTGCATAGATTTTTATGTAGGGTGGGATGAATTGAAGCAATCAAACCAGTGGTTTGGATTGAATGAGGCAGAGCAATGTCCACTGAAGTGTCCTAAACTATCCTGATTGTGTAGAAGTGAGAATTTGAAATTGAAGAAATGAAGAGGTCCAAAAGAAAGGGAAGGAAGGTGCTGGAGTGAAAGACACTTAGAGGAGAAACAGCCACATTCTGTGACTTTTGAACAACAACTAATTCTTGAACTTTCCCTTTATAATTTGTACCTCTTTTAGGGAGAATGATCCCTGCTAGTTCCTAGGTATAAGCAAGCTAACTGAACATTATAATTTTCTTAACTAGAAGGAAATAATTGACCTACTTGTTTAGCAGCAAAATATTTTCAGCATAGACAGGTCTGTATGGAGGATTATAGTCTTGTATTAGTTTTATTTTGGTCATCAAAATACAGATAAAAATACAAGCTTGCCAAAAGATTGAACTGAATGTAAGTAACTTCAAACCATTGCCTGCAACATACCGCTAAAAAAATCCTCATATTATATAGATGCATTAACATTTTCTTCTTTGCTCCTCAAAGAATTGCTCACTATCTTTCAGTTAATTAGGGCTCTGCTATTGTTTGGTACCAGTCCTTCAAGGTTTAGAAGCATGAGGTTCATGTTTAAAATGTGTGGTTCATGTTTAACCTTGTCAGGTTTTAGATGAAAAGGAGACTTCAGAAAACACTGGTGTGTAAACAACTGAAACTCAGCCTTCAAGGGAAAAAAAATCGAGACTGAAAGAGCTGTCAAGCTGGGAGAGTCTTAAGAAGAATCTCTGCATAATGGCTTATAATGTTATCTTTCCCCAAGGACCCAAGAAATGGAAAATATATTAGTTTTTTCTCTCTGAGTAGCTTTTGGCAACAAACCATAAATGCACTTCATTAAAAACATCTTGGTGTCTCAAACCCATCGGCTAGAATATGTAATACATATGTTGAGGGTCTAATGGGGCTGTATGTGGGAGTGATCCCTGGGAGACCCCAAGAGAAAAAGGCTTATAGAAACAGATTTTCCTTAGAAGGGAGAATAGCAGAGCAAAGGATGGGAATGGAGAGGGAGGGAGGAGAGGAGGTAACAGGGAACAAAATCTACCAAATTATGTACACGTACAAAACAACAAATCATATGCATATATATATATATATATATATATATATATATATATATATAAATTATACTAATATAAGTAATAACAATAGAAGGACGTTTAGTAGAGTAAATACATCAGGGACAGGGAGGAGGGGAGGGAAAGAAAAGGTACCAGGGATCAAATTATGATCGAATTATGTACATGTATTAATATGGCATAATGAAGTCTACAATTATGTAATGCATCAAGAAAAAAAAGAAAGAACCAGTTTAAGTACTTAGAAAAAAGAAAGAAAGAAACAGACTTTCCTGCTTCCTTGAAAATCCAGTGAGAGTCACTCAACTGCCATGATCTTGATTTCTATTTCTTACTCTCTTCTCTGCTCTCCCTGCAATTCTCCTCCATGTCAATGGGGGAAATATTTCCTATCTTAGTTTGGAATTATGGAGTCTTCGGTGCCCTTTATTTCCATACCCTGGTATGATCTTTGAAGTGGAGCTCTGGGTCTGTGCCAGAGAGCAGGTATGGTATGGGGAGAGCCTGCGCAGGTTGAGAATGATTAGGGAAGATTTTCCACCATCATAGTCAAAGGAAGAATATCATTAACTTCTTCAAATTTCCCCAGCTAGTAAGTGGAAGAATTAAGGATTGAAGCCAGCAGATTATCTCACCTATGGCAGAAGCTGTTGATGCCTCATTTTCATCTTCTGTGATCTGATATCCAGTGTCCTGATTGGGAATATTCAGGGGAGCACTTTGGTAAGGGGAGTTCTGGACACAGCCCATGACAGATAGAGGGAGGAAGGGTGTAATTTGGGATTCCTCTACCCTCTGTGTTGGAAGGGTCTGAGGCTCACACTGTGGTAACTGAGTTGGTAATGCCTACTTTGTTGGTTATCTTCCTTGTATTATTCCTCCCCCTACTGTGAGTGCATCTTAAAATCAACTTATATATATATATATATATATATATATATATATATATATATATATATATATATATATATATAAAATCAACTTTTATATATATATATATATATATATATATATATATATATATATTGCTTGATTCATTGTACCTTTGCAGAGAAACCCAAACAAGGAAACAGGGTAAACCCAGACTGAAAAGCATGATGGAAAATCGCCTGTATAATAGGTACACTTATCCCTGGGATCCTTCAATGTCTTTTCTTCATCTTTCTTCTTCCTCCTGGAGCCTTTGTCTCCACCCTAAAGTGACTACATCTTCTGCTTTTAGGTGCTTCCTCTTTCTCATTTCTCTCCTGAACTAATAAAATTCTAACTTTCTTTACTGAAGTATTAGAAAGACTAACAAGATTAAAGTAAATCAACCTGAGACATGAGCTACTAAACGCTTTTCATTCTGACAAATAAATTTGTGTTTCAAAATAACCCGTCTTTTATCCAAAAGAATCTCTAAGGAATGCTGGATCAGGGATTTAAGATTCAATAGAACCAAATATTTTCAGTGTATAACAATCATTGAATTTACTGAGGAAGGGGACAGAACTTCTTGAAGAAGCTGGGTGAAACATTGCCAAGGAAATAACACAGGAGCAGGGCTTTGCAAAATAGTGAACAAAATTGGTTCATAAAGAGAGGGTATGGGATTTCCAGTAGATGCAGTCTATTTTTTCAAACAAATTAATTTAGAAAGAATTTTAGATTTAATTCCTTTTTTTTTGTAAGTCTTTTTGCTGCTATGACCAAAAGACTTGATAAGAACAATTAGAGGAGGGAAAGTTTGTTTGGGACCCATGGTTTCAGAGGTCTCAGTCCATTGAAGGCCAACTTCATTTCTCCGGGCTCAAGATGAGGCAGAACAAAATTGTGGAAGAGTGTGGTGGAGGAAAGCAACTCAGAGTGGGGAGATATTGAGAGAGAGAGAGAGAGAGAGAGAGACAGAGAGACAGAGAGACAGAGAGACAGAGACTGCATTATGCTCCAAAACAAAACAACAACAAAAAAAATACAAACCCTAAAAGCATATCCCCAGGGACCCACCTCCTCCAGCCACTCCCTATCTGCCTAAAGTTACCATTCAGTGAACCCCTATCAGGAAATTAATTTACTGATTGAGTTATGGCTCTCATAACCCAATTATTTCACCTCTAAATCTTCTTGCATGGTCTCACCTGAGCTTTTATGAAACATATATCTAAACATAACAGTTTAAATGATAATACAGAAAGTCTGGCATATTTTTCATCCAGTTTTCCCTAATGCTAATGTGTTATTTCCATGATGCATATATGAACACTAGTATAATAATATAGGTCAAGCATTCCTAATCTGAAAATCTGAAATCCTGAACACTCCTATATCTGAAACTCTCTGAGCATTAGCATGATACCCCACGATGCTTGATATCATGTGATAAGTTGCTGTCAAAACACAGGAACACTAAAAATATTGTATAAAATTAACTTCAGTCTCTGTATGTGAGGTGTATATGAAACAAATTAATTTCACATTTAGACTTAATTCTTATTCCTGAGATACCTTATCAAATGTATGCAAATATTCCAAAATCCAAAATAAAAAGCACTACAGGTCCTAAGTATTTTGGATAAGGGATACTCAACCTGCAATAATACAATACCACTAACTAAACTGCAGACATGATTTATATTTCACAAGTTTTCTAAGTAATGTCTTTTTCTTCTACTCCAGATCAATCCAAAACACTGCATTTAGTCGACTTTAAGCTATGATGGATTATTTATTCCTTCAGATGTACTTTAAATCTCACAATTCAAGTCATGGGAGTACTTTCAAATCACAAAAGCCATGTTGTAGAAAAAAACTGAGGTTCAGGAATAAGAAGTGAATATTTGGGGTCATGTTTCATTAGCAGTAAAGCGAGAGCCCCCGTCTGCCTGCTCTGCCAGGGATCATTCTTCCATGCCAGGCTCAGGTCTTCCTCCTCTTCATTTCTGATCTTTTCCACCCCCTCTCCTGTCATTTCTTTCCTGATGCCTTCCTTCCTTTGTCTGCTGACTCTCTGCCCCTCTAGGCTTCTTCCCTACGAAACAGGAAAAGGAGCAGCAGAGGAAACACTTTCTCTGGTGTATCACCTGTATGACGCGAGAAAGCTGATCTTGTCTGGATTTGAATAGAGTGGGCTACAAGAAAGCCAGGAAAGAAAGACAGCTGGGAGTAGGGGTGACCTCTGCTTTCTATTGCAATGACAGGAGGGCATTCTCTCAGGCCAAAGGGGGCTCCGGGCCAGAAGACTTTCAATCAGAAGGAGTTTTCCTTCACCAGAGTCACAGATCTTTCCTTTCTCCCTCCATGAGCCCTTGTGCCTTTATTAAATTTGGCCCAGCATTTCCTTTCTCAAGGTGGATGAAAGGCAAGGTATTGCTGCTTCCCACCCAGAGGACTAGACCATCACTATGTCCTGGGGAACAGTGGCCCATATCCAACATGATCATCAGCAGTCAAAGCATTTGAATCCATGTGGCTTTGGGCCATGGGAAGATATAAATCTTGTTTCACACCTGGGTCTGTCTGTTTATTAGGAGTTATTTGCAAAGCGCTCTGCTTACCTTTGCATTTTGTAGTTAATAACACTCTCCTTCCTGCAGCAAATCTCCCCTAAAACTGAGATCCTAGAAAGTTACCATGAGCTTTACTTCAGATTGTAGCTCAGAGAAAAATCTGATCCCAGGAACTAATGCTGAAAAGTCTATTAGTATGGTGCTAAACAAGTTAAGGAACCCCCACTCCCACCCCAAAAGAGTACTTGTCAAAAACTACAGGGGGTCTATGAAACTGGAAAACAGGCAATATCTCAGCATGAGGTATGAATGACATCACCTTCTCTGCCTGGGACTACTTCTTCCCATTTTCTCTTCTGAGCGCCCCATTCTGTGACAGACATGGGCTGGGCTTGCTTTGTGTACCTCTATACCTGAGGGTAATAAAACAATAGGAGAGGTGATTTCTCAAAGACAAAGTGGCTGGGAGTCAAGTGTGTGCAGGAGAAGAGCGGTGGTGCAAGGAGCAGACTCTCTACTGAGAATTAGCTCTAAAGAATCCAATTGGATCTTTCACTGAGAGAAGAGGAAACCAAAGTCCTAAGGGGACACTGACTTGAGCAAAGGAAACCATTAGCCAAGAGCAGTCAGAACTAGAACCAGGGTCTTTTTTTTTCTGCCCAGTTAACTGCTCCCTTCTAGGAATTGTGCTACCAGTCTATTCCAGAAGTCAAGTCTACTTCAAACTCAGTGCAGAGAAATAAAATATTTAGCATTTACAGAAAAAGAAAACATAAAAGCATGGCAAAAGAGTGGGCATTCTCAGTAATAATAGTTACAGTGCATGTTTGACAAGCTAAAATATGGATAAGCATTTGTATGTAGCAAAAAAGCAACATTTCCCAGATTGTGCTAATAGTTGATAAGATCGGATCTTGTGAATTGAAGCACAGTATCAGTTAATAAAATATTATCTTGATAATGGACCTTCTCTGGTTTGTTTGTTTGTTTGTTTTTGCTTTTAGTATTGGAAATTGAACGCAGGGGCACTTAACCACTGAGTCACATTCCCAAACCTTTTTTAATGTTTTATTTAGAGATAGACAGGGTCTTGCTGAGTTGCTTAGGCCCTTGCTAAGAGGCTGAGGCTGGCTTTGAATTTGACATCCTCCTGCTCCAGCATCCTGAGCCTCTGGGATTACAGGCATGTACTCCCACATCCCTGTTTTATTACCTACAAACTCAATGAGGGAAGGCCATTGCTGTTTCTCTAGTATGAAAAGCTATCTTAGTAGTGTCCCACAGCACTCTCCTTTGTAGACTAGTGCTACTCTTGCCTGCTCTAAGGGTCTGTTTAATCAGTGGCCAACTCCTTCAGCACACATTAAAGGTCTTGTGTCCATGGATCAAATTTCTCTTTGTTTCTCATTGTATATCTAACTTAGAGATACAACTTATCTCTAATACAATTGTATTACAATTGTTATGAAAAATTTCTCCTTGTATTTCTAACTTAGAGCAAAGTGTCTGCTCCATTTAATTCACACAACGTAATTTGGTGAGATGACTATGGAACAAGGAGTTTAAAAAAAAAAGAAAATCACATTTCAAGACAGAAGATCTCTATTTTAATAACACTTGAAAGTTTTCAGGTAAGCCAATTCATATTCCAGTGTCTAGTTTTCTCATTTGTGAAACCATGATAGCAATAGCCAGTCAACAAATATTTTCCATCCCCATCTCCTAAGAGTCAGGTGCTATGGTAGGAATAGAGACAGTGCTTCACACATAGAATCCTATCATTCCTCTAGGAATTTTGCCTTCCTGATCATTTCACATTATGGTGTAAAATCAGATGAGGATGATTCCTTCATCTGCTCAACAAATACTTATTGTGAACCTACTACGTTCTCAACACTATTCTATGCATTGAATTTATTATAAGGAACACAAGTTTCCACATTCATGGGGGTTGCACATATATAGGAAAGGCAGGCAGGAGGCAAAAGATCAACAAATAGGTAGTCAAGTAGGTAAAAAGATAGACAAACTAAAAACTATATTGCAGTATATTAAATATGGCCTGTACATTACAACTCCTCTTTCAAGAGGTACACTCTAGGCCCACCCCTTGCACTGGATTAATAACGTGCAAAAGAGGGGCTATTGCAGCTTTGGCCCCTCAGTGTAAAGGAGTCTTGCTGCTTTCATCCTGCTGTCTGAGAAGAAGGCCCTGAGTCAGTCACAGTAGGTAGACTCGAAACTCCTGGAGGAAGGCCACTTAGGGAGCTACTGTACCCAGCTGAGAGCCAGCTGCAAACGCCAGGCATGTGAGTGAGGCCACCTTCTGTGGCTTCTTGGCAAATGAGAAGAGGAATCAGTCAGGGTCAGTTGACCAACAAGACTATAAGAAACAAATCACCATTTTCTGTCACTAGGCTTTGCGGGTGGTTTGTTATATAGCAATAGTTAACTCTTTAGTATATGATATGATGCTCTGAAAAATAATGAAAGAAAGAAAAGAGCATAGGAGGTCCCTGGGGGTGATGGAGATTTGGTATCTTATATAAATGGCTTGAAAAATTCCATGGAGAAAAACTTTTGGAGCAGAGATAACTGCAAAGGCCAAGGTCTTAAAGCAGAACATGCTAATGGGCGGTGAAATAACACAGGAGGCTTCTGCATCTGCAGTGAACTGGAGAGGGTGAGAGAGTTCAGAGGTAAGATCAGAGAGCAGGGCCCAAGTACACAGGAGCCTATCCATCAAGGTTCCTGGTTTTTATTCTTCTCAAATAACTGGGAAGTCATTGGAGAGTTTTAACAAGTATCTGCCTAAGCCTTCTCTAAGACATTACCAGTACATATAGATTTGAGATATAGCCCTGCTTGGTATTTGTTGCGAGACGACACCAAAATTACCCCAATCCTTTATGGAAAGTATGTGAAAACATTTTTGGAAGTGCTATAACGCTGAGAAGGTTAGAACACCTAAACTTTTCTGAGTCTGTCAGAGCAGCTTCTCAAGGAGGGGGCTTAGGAGCTGGTAGATAATGAAATACAAGAGGAGTTTGATGAATCAAAAGAAGAATGAAGAGGTAAGGAAAAAAATACCCTGAAAGAAAGCAGGGAAGGTGTCAAGTGCTCAAGTCAAAGGGGAGAGAGTACTTAGTACAAGCACGCCCTGGGGCAGATGCTCAAGAAGCCATGTGCTGTGGTTGGACAAACTTGGCTCTGAGAATTCTGTGTTGGACCTGCTCCAGGGGAAGCAGGAAGTGTGTCTCTCTAGTTCACCTGCTCATACCCAGGACTCCACACACATAAGCCACTCAATAATTGTTCAACTAAACTAATTGTTTAACTATGGTAACTGGTTTATCCAAAAAGTTTACAAAATTCACACTTTCCCCCACCCACAGTGTCCACTGGCATTCCTTGAAACACATTTGGTTGCAGAAACTTTGAAGAATACTGTGGAGGCACAGGCCTCTAGGGAGAGCAATAGGTGGGTATCAACGCAGAAAGCTAAGCTGTCTTAGGTTGGAAAGTAAGGGTCTTCAGCTTTATTTTATATGTAAATGAGAGATACTGTTTCCTTCCTTTAGTTTCCTTTGCATTCCTTCGCCTCCCTTCCCCTCTCCTTCTCTCTCTCTCACCACCCCCCACCAACCCACCCCACCCCCACCTTCCTCCCACCCCCACCTTCCTCCCACCCCCTTTCTTTCTTTATTTTCCAGTATTGGAGAGTTGGAGAGTGAACATAGGAGTATTCTATCACTGAGCTACATCCTCAAACTTTTTTTTTTTTTAATTGATTTTGAGACATGGTCACTAAGTTACCTAGGCTAGTCTCAAACTTGAAATCCTCCCGTTTCAGCCTCCAAAGTAGCTGAGATTGCAAGCATGTGCTGAAGAAAATTCCTTTTCTTATGAAGAAAACAAAACTTAGTGTGATGCATAATGGTTGGAAAAAGAATAAATCAGACACCTGGACACTGGCTAAGTTACCATTACATTCCAAGGGTGTTCGGACTGAGAATGATTTTAAGTCCTATTCTTATATATATATGAGTTCATATACATATATAAATAATATATATCATATAAAAGTATTATGTATTATTTTATATCGCATATAAAAGTATTAGACACTTAAAACATATATTTAGGTTTTAGTGGAAAGGATAATTTGATTGCTAATGTCAGAAGCAGATGTATATGGTATATGTGGTATATGTATATGTATATGGCATATGTGTCTTAAAATTTTTATGTATACCCACAAAATATGTTAATTTTCCACTTTCAGCATAGTGTTTGGTCTTGGGCAATTCATATAATTTTTTTTTACCTATAATCCCCCATAATCAAGTAGAATCATTAAAAGCCAGATGACAAGTATTTAAAGCAAAAGTAATAATAGCTGAGAAGCTCAATTTGGCTTTAGAAATTTTTATTTATATGAAGATATGAATGTGTGTGTATGTATATGTCTATTAGATTATTTGCTAGCACATGATTTTCAAAAATTTTTTATGTGATTTATAATTAAGTAGAATGATGTTTTTTGAATACAAGTTTTCCTTTTTCCTCAATATAAAATGCCATTTGTACCAGTGAATACCGAACTAAGTGTACTTTAAATTTTTTTCTAAATTTTTTTTAATGAGCAAGTAGAAATTCTACTTGCTTTGAATTTCTGCCTCCACACTGCTTTCCATAATGGCTGTACACACAGAGAGACATACACATACACACACACATATATATACATTTGGAGGCTTTTATATATTTGTACATTGTGCAATGACCAAATAAAGCTGTTTACTATATGCATTATTTCATATATTTTCCTTTTGTGAGGGGGTTTGAAAGCACTTACAATCTACTCTCAGTGATTTTTCAAGTATATGAGGAATTATTATTAACTGTAGCCATCATAATGTACAATAGATCTCTTGAGTTTATTCCTCCTAACTGAAATTTTGTGTTCTTTGACAGATATCTCCTCAGATATCTCCTAAACTCTTTCCTTCTTTGTCCACTGGTAGCCACCATTTAACTCAATTTTTATGAATTGGCCTTTTTCATACTATGTATAACTAAGATCATGTGGTATTTACTTTTTATGCTTGGCTTATTTCATTTAACATGTCCTCCAGGTTCATTCACATTGTCACAAATGACATGATTTTCTTCTATTTTAAGGGTGAATGGTATCACATTGTGTACATGCCTTTTCCCCTCATCCATTAATGGACAATTCTATACCCTGGCCACTGTGAATAAACCTGCATGGACAAGGGAGTGAAGGTGTCTCTTCAACATCCTCACCTGTCATCTGGAAGTGGACTTGCTGGACCATATGGTGATTCTATTTTTAATTTCTTGAGGAACCTGACACAAAGTGCAGGAACTAGCAAATTAGGAACCATGATTTGTCTCTGGAAAGCTTTGCTTTGAATTTCTGCCTCCACACTACTTCCCATAATGCCTATACTAATTTACACTCCAAGATGTGTGCAATGGTTCTCTTTTCTACACATCCTTATCAACACTTGTTTACTATTTGTCTTTCTGATAATAGCTTGCTAGCATTTTTTAAAAGAATTTCATATAAAATTAGATTTTCAGTTTCTCTTAAAATATCAGATACATCATTACTGGTCCAACATTACCACAAGGAAACATTCCTAGCCCCAAATATTTCTTATCTAGGCCCACCATGAAGGGACTAAGAAAATTTCTGTAGGTTCCTCACCAACAATTAAGGGCTACAAGTAAACTCTGCTCAAAAAAGATCTCCCTTTAACAGTGGAAGTGCTAATGCTCAATTCTATCTTGAGAATCATTGTCTGTTGGTCTGAAATTTCTGGGTAATAAGGGTTTATTGTTACTGACTTTTTGTTGTTTATTTAATTCATTTTAGTTTCATGTTTTAAATAGGAATATCTAGGGAAATTACTAGTCTGACCTTTTATTAAAACATACAAAATTTATGTACAGACCTACATTATTATTTTAAAATTGTTATTTTGGTAGTAGACACGGGAAGGGTTTATGGAATACAGGCATAGCAAGTGACTTGGAAGTCTATGACTTAATTTTTTTTTTCTATGTGTTCTAACCTAGCATTCCATCACCATTTTAAAATGCAGTTTTAGGAACTACAACTGAAAAGATATATTTTTACATGATATAGTCCTGTCATTCTCTTAGCCAGGAATAGTTTGGTAGTCACTCAACTTAATCATGCTAACAGGCAAACAATAGCAATTTATTGAAATACTTCAGGGATATTTCACAGAACACAGAGGCAAGGAATACAGCTAGGCCTCTTGAGACAGAAAGGGCAGGAACTAGAAAATTAGGAAACATAATTAGTCTCTGGAAAGCTTTGCTTTGAGCATCTGCCTCACGATGTGTTCTCTCTCTCCATTGCTGAATTTCCTGACTGTGCAGTGGCAAATAAAACCTCATTAAAATTCTGCGCTCTGTTTCCAGATTCCCAAAAAAGCTGGCTGGTCCATCGTGATCTCAGGTATACCAGAGAAGGGTGAGGTTGATCACAATCGGGTCATCTAGGACTGCCAGAACAGGTCCTTGGGTGTACAAGTCAAAAAATGTTCATGAAGAAGGGGAATTGGTGTAAGAAGGAAACAATGGACATCTTCTGTTGTATAAGAAATTTTACAACTTATAAAGAATGCTTGTGGATGTGATGTTTTGAGTTGGGGTTTATTTCAAATAAAAACAAATTAGAAAGTGGCCAAGGATATTCTTCTTGAGTCATTGTGGTCCCAGCCTTCAGGGAGTTGATAAAATGTTTTGGAACATTTGAGAATGCAGGACTTTTTGTCTCCTTATTTTCAGATATAGGTGAATTTTATCATCTGCACATGAGTGAGAAAGGAGAAAAGAAAGAGTGTATACATGTGTTTTGGTTTTGTCTGGACAGTGTCATTTAGTCTCGCCTGGATAATGGGAACAGATTCTCAGCAGTGGGGTGGTTTTTGCCTGTGTAACAGTCTTCTGAGAATTCTGTCTTTCATTCAGGGATTTCTGACTTTTATCTGTGTTCTATGTATATCTCAGCCTCAGACCTCTAGATAAGTAAAAGCCAGAACCAGAATTACCAAAAAAAAAAAAAAAAAAAAAATTTTTTTTCACTGTATATCTGCAGTGATAGTGTAGGGGAGATAGTCTACTCAAAGTTTTTGTTTTTTAAATTCTTCTCAAATTATTAAACATGTTGTTTTAACTTGCTAAATAGTCCATTTGACTTAATATCATCCTTGTTTTTAAAAGTAAATAGTACATAAATAAAACCATATAATTGGAGGATATTTGCCTCCTAAGCCTGTCTTTAATCTGTACTGAGATAATCAAAGAGGACTTCTTAATAGTCAGTTACGGCCAAGAAGATTTTGGATTTCTGTGTTATTTGTATAACAGGAGGTAGTAACTTTTATTTAAGCAAATAATCTTAAATTCCTTTGCTTAACTTGCGCATGTGACTTTTGAGTGGGCTCTCAATTTGGCAAGACACACAGTCCTGTCCACAAAGGTCAGTATGAAATTTAACAAACCATATAAATACATGAAACACCCATCAGGAAACCCAATAGTATGATTCTATCCCTCGGAATTCTAAGCAAAACACATGGAATCATATAAACATCCTAGGAATGAGTAAAGGAGACTCCATTTCCACCCATGGTGACAATGGTCAACTTAAACCAAAGTTGTTTCAAAATATTCTTTAAAAATTATGAACAAATATGCCAAAGTTCATTTTGAATATTTTTTCTGTCTATTGCTCAGTACTCTATTTTTTGTAAAGAGGGTGTTTATTGGACCAATTTTAAGTCGAATAGAACAAGCCAAATGAAGAAAGACATTAAGAAATTCATAATATGTATTTCCTAATAACACATAAGCAATTCACTTTCTGATTCCAATTTAAGAGGATTGATGCTCACTCCATTTAATGTTTTGTTAAACAATTCTAGTGATAAAATCAGTGTGCTCATCCTTTTAAGTTGACAGCTTCCTTGGATGGGTCACCAGATTCTAACAGAGCTAAGCTTCAAGTCTTCAAAATGGAGACCCAACTGTGGGATTGCAAAGCCTATTAACACATTTCCTTCCCTTGTCATCCATGGCCAAGAGAGGGCTCTTCCAAAAGACAAAACCCAAAACTAACTGGGAGTAGAATATGCTTCTTTCCTTGTTTAAAGTACACACGATTTTGGAAATGATACTGAAATCAGCTAGATTTTTAAGTAGCTACAACTCAATTCTATTAGACTTGTCTTGATGATTCTTCCAAAACATTTATGGCTTGATCATTTTTAATATATTTAAGAATAATTAATCCACCAATTGTTCAGAATTTAGGAGTCAAAACTGACTGCTGCCAGCCTTTAATATGTTTTCTTCAGAATGTATAATGAGAAGGAGGCTGTAAATTCTCTGAACTCTATTATATCGGTAAAGGAGAAATGTTTTCTCTATGCCTATAATCTTTCTACTCTAAGTATTTATATTAATAGATGCAATAATAGCAAAGTTAAAAGTTAAAATAATTTTATTAAGGTATTACATTTAACATAAGAATATCCAATTGAAGACAGATCTTTTATTAATTATTTATATGAATTAGCCCAAAGTAATCTCGGTTAACATGTCATATAATTATGTATACCAATTAACAGAAGTTAGGTGCTTAAAATATAGAGAGGAAGAGAACATAGTCTTTGACCTTGTGGCATCATAATCAGATATGCCAGGGCAGAGGTAAAGAAGAAAGTGAAATCTTCAGTATAGCATGAGAAGTGGACAGTAAGGGAGAGAATTGTGAGGAGGCATACCATCCTGAGCTGGAGAGTTTAAGAAAACATGTCTAGGTTTATTGCACCTGAAACCACTGATGTCTCTTCAGTGTTGAAGAGTCTGAGCTAGAAATCAGATACTCTGGATTGTGATCTCCCTTCTACTAGAAACTGGCTCTTGAACTTTTAGCAACATTCCTTTTTTTTTTTTTTTTTCCAAATTTCTGGTCTGCAATGGAGTCAAGTGAGAAAGCATGGACCCTTCCCATTTATTTCTTTACTCTCATTATTTTTTTTTTATTTCACCGTGGAAGTGATTTCTGTGCTGGTTCCTTCAGGTTGCATCAGAGATTCAGCCATATCCTCTGCTTCCTCCCCTGGAATCCCGGTCTTGCATTTAGCACCCTGAATATTCCCCCTTAGCTCTGTCTTCACTCTTGACCATGACTGATTGAGGCTGAGGAGAGGCTGAAGGCCGAGGAGAGAAAGGAAAAATTGTTCATTTTTGTGACTAGATGTACATTCATAATTGTCTGCAACTATTATAGTAACACTTAGGGGCTAGGAATTAGCTCAGTTTTATGACTGCAAAAACTGAGGGTAGGAGAACTTAAATAATTTATATCATGTCACAATTACATTCATTAATTTTCTATGCTATGTGAGATGCTAGTGGCAATTATTTAAAAGGTAACTAATACTTAGAGGCAGCATTATTTATTTCTCATCCTCTGACACAGGAGAATCCTAATGCTGTGGTTATAGTGTGGTAGATGTGGCTGATTGCCTCCCTAAAGCCATTCATTTTTATTTTTCTCTCCTGTCTTTGTCCTTTCTCAGATAATACTGTTTGGAGCTAGGAAAGCTAGTTAACAATACATTAAAGGATGTGAAAATTCCTACAGAAAGAAATCTACTTAACTTTCCTTAACACGTAATTTCTAAACTGCCCACAGTACTTTTTCTTTTTTTATGCAAACATACTAATATATCAAAAGATACTAATTTCTCCTAAAAACATGTTTTCAGGTGTTGAGCAAAGCAAAATACAATGCTGTTAAGCACTGTATTTTGATTTAAATACCAAAACCTGAATTGTTTGCTCATGGAATAACACACAGAACATCTTTTTTCATAACATAATTTTGACCCCAACCAACAGGACAGATATGCATGGCATATGAGGTGTTTATTTTCATTCTTTTTCCAACTCTATCTGGAGAATAAAAGTGGAGAAAATAAAACCTCAAAAAAAGGTCAAGCAACCTTTCACAGGGCCCTGGTCTCCTTGCTGTGGATAGATGGCACAACTGCCTTCCCTCCAGCTTCCCACAACACTTAGCCACACCATTGGGACCGGTCGCATATAAGCAGTTTTATGAATGATGATCAGATGAACATGTCAGGGGTGTATTAATCCATTTTATGTTACAATAAAAAATTATCTGTGGCCGAGGGAGAATGAAGGCTTAGGAGATTAAAAAAAATTGTAAAGCAAAGGAGCAAATTATTTAGCTCACAGTTCTGGAGTCTCATAGTCCAAAGAGCATGGCACAAGATCTGGTGAGGGCCTCCCCAGGCTGCATCACCATTGTCCCATGGTGGGAGCACTTGTGAGAGGAGAGATCACAGGGTAAGGCAGGAAGCCAGAGAGCAACCCAGGGGTCAGGCTTTCTCTTTAACAACCCTCAGACTTGAACCAGGGTCTCATGAGATCTACATCAGTTCCTTCCAAGGCCAGTGCCCTCGGTGATCTGATTACTTCCTACGAGGCCCCCCTTGTTAAAGATTCCACAGCACCTCTTATTGCCACCACCCTGAGGACCAAGATCCAACACATGGACTCATGGGGGATATACTCCAACCATATCCAAATAGTAGACATGAGAAAGTTCTCAAGCTGCTCCCTGGGGGCAGCTTACTGAAAATTTTGTCTACCCAGTGAGGTGAGTCATTTCAAATGAACCAATAGTCAGGAGCTTACTAGTTGCTTCCAGTTTAGGACCTTCCATCTTTTCAAAATTCTGAACTCTTACTAAATGTGAGATGACATTATTTTTCTCTGGATACCAGTATGGTCTAATTAATGTTACTTTCTGCATTACAGTTTTTCTCACATAACACTCCTAAGCAATAGTTTCGGAGCATTCACTGCTCAACAGGAAATGGAGTCATTACAAAGTGGAATGGGAAGGGAAAAGTAAAGAGCTGGAAAGATTCTCTGTGAGTTGAAGGTTTGTCCCTAGATTTCTCAGCCACAGGAATCTCTCAGCTATAAACAGAGAACAGTTGTCATTTTATTTAGCTAAAGTGCAGCCCAAGCCGGTCACTATAGAGTATAAACAGATCTTTAATAGTTAAAAGAAAAATCTTCCCAGTATTTCATCCAAAGGCTTGTTTCCCAGCCTGTTCTCTCCCCACACCCATAAAGAAAAAAAAAATTCTCTAAATGTTATGGTCTATGAGTCCCATGTAATTTAAGCCCTGATTAAAGCCATCCCTCTGAGCTGCAGCCATAATCTTATTGTAAGTCAGTTAACTGCTGAAATGGGTGAGGTGACTTGTTTCAATAACTCAGATGAATGTCAGTTTGCAGTCAGGTGAGCTCATCTACATACATTGACATAATTTCACCAAAGCCATTCATTCACAAGAAAGAATATTTTATAATCTTAGTTGTTATTGTTTTAGATGCTCCATTTGCTAGTGAGGTAGGATGCAGTGAGAAATAATATCATTTTTAATGGCATGTTTGTTTATGAGTGAGAAATTGGCGAACCTGTTTTCACTCTGGTGCTTTGCTGTTCTACACAGCAATAGTGGGAAAGTTATAGTTAGTTCCTTTTAAATTTTTGGATTTATACGTGATGAATCAGCCCATTACCAAGGTTTCATAGAAGTTTTGGATGGAATGCAGGGAAATTCTGATAGGATATGATTTTTTCACTTGCCAGTAGTGTTATTTTACTTTTCTGGCAAACCTAACCTCATTTATATAGAGACCTGCCAAATGCTACTATTTTATGGGACTTAAGACAGTTACATCAATGCTTCAATGACTCTAACACCCTTGCACCTGTTTCATTGCATTTTTTATTTCTTCCAGTTGTGTTCAAACTGCTAACAGAGATTGTTTGTTTCTTGGGTGCTGTTCTGCAGAAAGTCAAAATTTCAATTCTTTCAATATCTCAACTATATTAATTTTTTCAAGGTTGAGAGATGATTATTGCTGGGATGTTGTACCATACTTTTATGACTGATAACACCTCAAGTTCATGAGTTTATCACACCTTATTTGTGATGTTTTCTTTATGGAAAATATTTTGCTGAGTTGAGAATATCTAAAGCAAAGTAAAAAAATAAACCCATCAAATACCCTGTCACTGAAAAGATGGTAACAGATGTTTCTCATATCCAGATAACTCTGGGGAAGCTAACAGGAGAGCTTTCCATGTTTCCCAGATGCTGCGTGAGATCTCTAGGTTCCCAGGATTCATCCAAATGAAGATTCACTGGGATTTGCAAATAGGAATTCCCCAGCTGAGAGACTAAGGGTAAGAATGGGATAATCAAGGAAAAGGATTTGCATCTGGAATTCCAAGACATCCCTGGGATGTTCTGTGTTAGAATTTAGGTCACCCTTTCTACATTTTCATAATGTTCAGTAAGGGAGCCAGGAAAGTTCCATCAGCTGCTATTAATTATCTCTTTTTCTTTAAAACTTTTCTAAATATTTTAGAAAAGAAAAGAAAGGGAGAAAATGACTGAGAGAAAGAAGGGTGAGATCCAAAGTTAAGGAGCTGAATTACTCAGGATTCCTTAGTCTTTCTCAATAATGTTTCATCTCCACCCATTTCCAATAAATATTACATCTTTATACAAGTAGATTGAAAACATAAATAAAAAACTGGTGGTCCCTCAATGCATTACTGCACTCATTGTACTGTCTGATTCCTCCACAAGTGCATGTCCTGGATATTTAAGAAGAATGGTAATGAGTCATACTATGTAATTCACTGTGTTAAGGGCTTTGCACGTATAAATCATTTTATCTTCATAAGAGCTCCTTGAGGCAGATGCTATTTATTTCATTATGAAAATGGACCAATTAGACCACAGAGAAGTTAAGCTACTTATCCATTCTCATGGCTAATGAGTGGAAACATTAAGTTTTGAAACCAAGTTCTCTAGCTTGAGAGGCCAAGCTCTGAAGCGCTATGGTTCACTACTTCCTGATTCTGGATTTATAATGTAGCTTCACAGAGGACCACGTGTCCAGTAAGATTGAGTCTAAATAGACATATATGGCTTGCAAGTGTAAGAAACCCAAGAATGGTGTTGGCCACACCCACTTTCTCTTTTCAGTTCCACCACCAGTGAATTCAGTCATCTTAGCAAAATAAGAATATTTCTCTGAACCTTGGGTTCATTCTCTGCAAAACTGGGGATGAGGTGGAACTAGAAAAATCTCTAAGTGTCTTTCCAGTCCCAATTCTAAGATTCTTGAGTCAGATGCTGTGAATCATTTAGATAACTCTAAAAGCTTATGATTTTTATAAACACCTTTTAATTACCTTGTGGAGACCACAGCTGGAACACAGCAGCAGCAGAGGACTGGCATGTGTGAGATTGGCTGTCATTCCTGGTTGGGCCTTTTACATCATCATCTACACAAAATAAAGAAATAGAAAATTAGCCTGGAAAGCCATTCCATCATCAGTCAAGGAAATTTGTCCCATTGATGTAATGTTAAAGGAACTCTCTCTAAGCACAAGGTTGTCATAGAGATTACGTCCTCCAAAAAAACACTTCCCAACTACTGCTGTCAAGAGCTATGTGTTTGGATTTATCTCATCTGAGGGTCTTGGTTGGAATCCAAAGAACCACTGAGACAGATAGATTCTCTTGTCAAAGTACTTAGAATTGCCTTCCTCCGTTGAAACATTCAGATCCTGTAAAATCTGCTTCTCGGTTAATTATAGCACATTTGATAGATCTTATTATTTCTATTCAACCCCCACCCCACCTCCCAGGAACCAGGTGAAGTGGTAAGAAGAAAAGTACATTGGCAAATGAAACTCTGGGTACAGCTACACTGATTCACAATTAAAATAATTCACAGAACACAAATGTGCAAAAAAGAAAATATTTCTACCCCACCCCCATCTTTTTAAATGCCTTGATTTCTTCTTCTTCTTAATGGAATAATTAGGAGTCCTCTTTTGGAATGCTTTAATTTCATCCAGTGACTTTTTGTATAAAATCAGAATTGCTTTCTCAGGTTCAATTCAGTTCGAAGATCTATCTTGGACTAGACTTTCTTTCCACTTGACCTCAACCCTCAGTTCTGCAGGTTGGAGCTGGGGAGGAGAGAAGGAAGGTTTCAGGCAGTCAGAGGGAAGTTGCTCCATGAGGATGATTTCAGTCCTTCTCTCTTTTGTTTCATGTGATGGGCGCTGTTGCAGCGTGGTGCTCCTCCTGCCTGTATTGAGAGGGTATTTTGATTTCTACCCAGCACTCTCAACCTGACTTCTTCAGCTGGGGAACCAGCCAATGCTGGTAGATAGCACCTCTTCTGAGGCTTAAGTGTCCCCAGCCTGTTTGTTGACTATCTTCTACCATCTGGCCCTTCTAAGTCCTTTCCATGCCAGTTATGGGTTGTTAAGAACTGGAGACATCCCTAAACATACCAGGCCACCTTCTTTTGGGAGGTAGCAATGAAAGTCTGAAGTTATCAGGCTGCACTAACCAAAACTCTCGCGTGAGAATGACTCTTCCACACTTTAGTAGAAGCTCTCCTTATGTAACATTCCTGGTCTCTCCTTTCCTATTTACTGCTCCGTAAGGAAGGAGGAGAGACTTTACCTTTAATAATTTTAGAAATACTACAGTAGCATGCTCACCTCTTCTCAGCAGGTTCTTTTCTCCTTCTTCCTCCTGAGTGGCAGCCTTCCTGCCGGAAACATGGGCTTGTACTTGTTCTGCTCCCAGAAGGGAGGCTTTGGTTTTCCAGAATAGTCTATCATTGGCTAAGGATGCCTGCCATAATTCTGGGCTTGGTATTAGTGGGGTTTTTCCCCCCACCAACGATATTAGCCACTTTCTTCTCTATCAACTTTGGCTGTCCCATCTGCTCTATTCTTATCTATTAATTGGTTCAGACATGGACAGAGAAGAGTTGTTACTGGTTCTAATTTCAATCAACATACATATTTTTTGTTTCATCTTTTCATGGTGTTAATGTTCTTCCCAGTTCTGGGCCTCCTCTCTCAAGTCTAATGAATTCAAATTCTAACTATGCTAAACCATAATCCCTGACTACTCTCTTTTGTTTGATAATCTGTAAAGAAGGATTGTGAAGAATTCCTTCATGAGACTATGGAAGGGATTCCTTAGGACTATATGTGTGTGAATATTGCTCCAACTCTGTCATTTTTTTTTTTTTTTGCTATGCTAAGAAATCAGAACTCTTGCATCTCCTTGAATTATTTATTCCCAAATCACCATTTTTAGTAATGTGCAAAAGCAATATTCATATATAAGTATACTCAGCACCCAACTTACTGCTTCCAAAGACTATTTATAAACTTAATGGATTTCTAAAGACATCCAATTCAGGGGCTTTGTTTCTTTACTGAGGTATTTCCTCATTTTTAAAAGACTGGGATGTGGATTTATAATGTTCCAACATTACATGTCTCAGCCAGAAACCAGGAAAGAATAAAAATGAGTAACTTGTCTGAGGACTGTATCCAAATTCTTGCTGGGTTTTGGAAACCTGCATATCCTTCCTTCTTTTCATTCTGAGGTGGAGGCAGTAGGATGGAAGAGGATTTATAAGAAAAATATGGCTAGAGAATTTGGATTACTGTGGACTAAATTATAATGTGTATATACTGAGAAATCCTTGATTTATACTGAGGGGTCCATAATGTCTTTCCTAACAAACAAGCACAAGCTAATCACAAGGACAAGGGGAAAAAGTGATATGTATAAAAAGAAACTTGGAAGTTACACGGAAAATGTTCTGTCAAGAGCTTCTCTGTAAGACTAACTTTGGGTAAGCTATGTGATACTGTGTTAGCTACCTAAGATCCTCAAGACAAATTGCTCAAATGGCCTCAAGAGTTCCTTAGCAGCCACACTAATCCGGGCTATAAAATGACATCTCAGCAACAGTTGAGTTTGTACCTTAAAAACACATATTCAACTTATACTAGTTTTATGTATTTGTTTCTGTACAAGAAATATAAACAGAAAATTAGAAAATAGAAAACAAGAGCAATCATCATCTTCATCATTATCATCATGATGTATTAGTTTTTCATTGCTGCCACCCCCAAAATCTGCCATAAACTACTTAAGGAGGAAAGGTCTATTTTGGCTCATGGTTTCAGAATTTTCAGTTCATGATTGACTAGCTCCATTGCTTTGGGCCTGAAACATGATGGCAGAAGGGTGTGGCAGAGAAAATCTGCTCAGCTCATAGCAGCTGAGAAGCAACGAGAGAGAGAGAGAGAGAGAGAGAGAGAGAGAGAGAGAGAGAGAGAGAGAAAGGGGAAGGAGGGGAAGAGGGAGGGGAAGGAATCCAGGACACTAGCAGGGCACGCCCTCAGTGACCTACTTCTTCCAACCATGTCCATTTACTCACAGTTCCACCTCCTCCCAGTGGTATATTTGACCATCAATGGATCAGTTTATTAATGAGGTCAAAACCCTCATGATCCAATTACTTCTCAAAAGCCCCGTATCTGACCATTGTTTCATGGGGGACCAAGCCTTCAACACATGAGTCTTTGGGGGACATTTTAGATCCAAACCATAACAGTCTTCATCATTATCCTACTATCCCCATGGTTATGAATGTTTAAACTTTGCTCATTTTGCTACTGACTTTTCTTTTACATGTGCAGATGCACATGCAAATCCACACAAATAAATTTAAAACACACATAAAATTTCTTTTATAGTTACTAGACTGGAGTAAAAAAATACACTTGTCCTATAACCTACTTTTTCACTTAGTATTTTAATAACATTTCATTCGAATTGTATTGCTATTTTAATAGTTTCATTACTTCCTTTTCTGAATGTACCATAATTTATTTGACCAATTTCTAATGAGCATTTAATTTCAACTAGAAATAAGAATACTGAATGTACAGTGCTTTGTGTTTTATATGCATCTTTACATAAATACTTGATCAATTTATTATTTGAGTTGATTCTTAGAAGGAAAATTAATGGGTGTAAAGGAATGCATATTCTGATAGCTTCCAATCTGTTGCCAAATTGCCCTCCAGAGAGATCTTGCTAATTAATACTTATACCAGCAGTATTTAAGAGCAGCCAATTGCCTCACATCTTTTCCAAAACTGGATTCCCTCCTTATTTTCAATGTTTTATGATTTGATATATCCCTTCTTTAAATATTCTTTAAACAGAATTCAGCAAACAGCCACTACAATACAAACTTTTATCATAGACAACTAGCAAAGTGTCCCATAAAAATGGTTTAGAACTATTAAAAAAGGAGACAATATATAAATCATTATCAAATATTTTGAGTTAGTTATATTTCTTCAACTAAATTCTCCTAAGAAAACTCCTTAGCAGGAAATTCTGATTTAGGTGCTGTGGGTAGTCTGAATTTTGGTCACTGACAAAAATGTGAGTTCTGCATAATAAAGGAAAGCAAAACAAATTGAATAAATCTGAGGATTACCCATTCCACATTGTGGGATATTAAAAAATTGAATACCACTTATAAAATTTGTGATTGGAATTAAATTAGCCATGAATTCATTATCTCAGTGTTGTGGAAAGAACTCAAGAGTCTATAACATAATGAAATTGCATTTGATATTCAAGCCATAGTAGACTTCAATTGCTATTGAAGTTAATTCCATGAAAAGATACAGGCAATAACGTTTTGACAATTATTTTGCAGTATATGTACCTGATTCATAGTTAAAGGATAAAATATTTGAAACTTATTTTTTCTGGGAGATGAGTAGGAAAAAACGTATACAAACACCTGCAGGTGCTTCAGTGTAGTGCATTAACTTACAAAAATGAGCAATGTGATAGTGAACATGTCAAATGCCAACATCTGCACAGTCTATGCCATAATATTCTAACATCATTATCCCTTTACACAATTCAATCTATTACTGAATCACTTCATCGAAATGTGGCTTTGCCTTCAAATTTGCAGCAGCCTAGGATAGGGTCTTGTGAAATCTGTGAGAATAAACTACCACACTTTCATTTTCTTATTCTTGCAAAAGTTTTTGATAATGTAAATAACCCAAATCACCATAGCAGAAGTATCCAGGGAAGAGTCTGGAGGCAAGTACATGTGTGCAGGGAACGCACGCTGAGCTCCCTGAGCCAGCAGCTAAGGATTTGGAAAGCAGTGACCCAGTCCCTGCTTGGGAGTCCATGTGTGAGAACATAAATCATTAGTTTCCATTTGCAAACAGCGTAAGGAACCTCCTCTCTGGTGCTCGTGGTTTCAAGGCAAACACACTATGGTGATGCAGTGACCTGTCAGGGAAAGCACATTTTTTCATTTATCATATTATTAGTCATAGCTATGGAGAGAGCTTGGACTGTTCGGCCACTTAGATCATCCAGTTTCCCCTCCCTGCTCCTCCTGACTTGCACAATGCTACACCTCCCTCCTTTAACAGATTATTACCCTGTCCCCTGAATGCATATTGTGATGCCTCTGGCTGTGTATATTTCAACCCCTGCCTAACGGCTCTTTGTTCATTTGACTTGTTCATAACATTATGACTTTGCCAAACATAATGTTAGAAGAATTCTTGTGTTCAGAACCATTGCTTGGGTACAGACAAAATGATAAAACATAGATCCACTTAAGGACATAGTGATAAGACATAATGTCCACTTAAGGACACTAATTCACCCGAATGCTCTCCTGACCTTGTTTCTGGGCACTATTTCACTGTGATTATGAAGTGAGATGTTTCATTTCTACCCCTTCATTCTGGCAAATTGATTGCAGAAACAGCCTGGATTGGTCATATCAAGCTGTACCCACAACCTATGGGAGCCTCCCTTTAAGTTATGGAATCTGTTTCCCGGGGCCTTGGACCTGGCCCAGCTAGTGACTTTCTCTGACTCACAAAACGTAAACAAGTAAAGGTATGCCAGTCATAAACCTGGGTCCCAAGCAACTTTGACGGCTTTTCTTGCTGTGTTGGAATCTTGTCATATAAGTGTGGTTCAAGCCAGCCTGCTGCAACACGGGGCACGGACAGAATGCAAGTGAATTTTCTCAGATGCAGATATCCTAGATTTGCCTCCTACCCAATGATTTAACAGCTAAAAGCAAGTGTACGAATGATGATTTGTGAGATCAGAAGCCCCCCTCCCTGAGCCAAACTTCAAAATCTTGGACATTGTTTTCAGTCATAACATAACCAAAGCTAACTGGTATATTTGCCCATGCTTAAAGCTCCTTTTAATTTTCTGTTAGTAAAAAATGAAAGTCAAACGGCCATCAGTAGAAGTTGCAAACACGTATGTCTCTCGGAACCAGGGAAGTGATGAAATTGATTAAAATAGTCAAGCGCAAAGAAAATTCAAAAGTCTTCTTAATTTTCATTTTGCCAATTCTGATCAGGACAGATGAAAACTACTTCCATATTTTTTCTAAAATTTTATTGGCATGTATGTAAATATCTATTTACTTTGCATATACTTAAAGTAGAACATGGTTTTATTTGCATATATATAGTACAAGTATTACTATAATCATATAGTGACAATGAACTGACATCTACCACAACACAGTTATTTGTGTGTGTGTGTGGGGGGGGGAGATCACCTAAACCCTAATCTTAATAAGTTTTCAGGCTACTATGCAATATTTAAAACAATATTTTTGACAACTCATGCTTGTGCAGTAGATCTAAAGACTTGTTCATCCTATGTAAGTTCAGGTTTGTACTATTCAAATGACATCTCATTTCTGTCCCTCCCTCTGCTCTGGTAACTCTGTGTTTCCATATATTCATCTTTTCTCAGGTGACACCATACAATATTTGTCTCTTTGTGTCTGTCTTATTTCACATGGCAAAATGATCTCCAGGTCCATCTACATTGTTGTTAAAGGAAGTATCTCTTTTTTGTGTGTGTTTGCATTGCATTCCATTTATATAATAAATAAATTATACACACACATATCACAATTTCTTTATCTGTTTATCTGATTATAGATGCTTAGGTTGTTCTCATTGCTTGGCTAGCATGAAAAAATGACACAATAAACAGGACTGTAAATAATTGACAAGTTGTCAATTTCATTTTCTTGGGTTAATATGCAGCAGAGGTCTGCTGGAACATATAGTAGCACTATTTTTTATTTTTTTGAAGAAACTCTATACTGTTCTCCATAATGGATGTACCAATTGCATTCCTATGGGCAATGTACAAGATTTCCCTTTTTCTACTACTAGATAATGTTTATTGCTTATGTTTTTCTATGTTTTTGATGGTAACCATCCTAAAATGTGTTTGGTAATATCTCATTGTGGTATCATTTGCATTGTCCTGATAATTAATGATGTAAGCACCTTTTCATATATACCTGTTAACCATTTTCATGTCTGTTTTGGAAAGATATTTATTCAGATCTTTGATCATTTTTTTAATCAATCTTTTTTCCTATTGAGTTGTGTGAGTTCCTTACACATTGTGGATACTAATTATTTTTTTTTATCAATATGATTTGCACAATTTCTCCCAATCTGTAAGACGCCTTTTTATTTTATGGTTATTTCCTTTCCTCTACAGAAGCTTTTTAGTTTGACCTAGTACCACTTGTGTATTTCTGCTTTTGTTATCTGAGATTTTGGTGTGATTTCGAAAAACAAAAAATAAAAAAGTCAATCATTACTATGTCTAATGTCAAGAATCTTTCTCCTATGTTTTCTCTTGGGGATTTTATAGCTTCTGGTCTTACACTTAGGTCTTTGGTCCACTTTGAGTTTGAAGAGATTAATACTGGTCTCTCTGAGTGAGGGAGTTCTCATGAGATCAGAGTATTATAAAGATACAAGTGTGGCTCACCAACCCTTCTGAGTTCCTGTATCACCAGGTGATCTTGTTCTCCTGCATTTGCTCCCACAATTGCTATGGCATCTTCCTGGAGTATCGCATCAGAGGTCAGACAGATAAGGTGGCCTGATTTTGGACTTCCAGCCTCCAAAATTGTGAGCAAAATGAAACCTCATTTCTTCAAGTGTTTTGTTGTAACAACAGAATATGGACTAAGACAGGATATCTTTCTATTTTTTGTATCATCTTCAATTTTTTTCATCAACATTTACATTTTCTGTGTACAGATATTTCAATACATGGGTTACATGTATTTCTAAGTATTTTATCCCTCTTGATATTATCCTAAATAATATTATTTAATTGAATGCTTCTTGGTACATCATTACTAGTACAAAAAAAGCAACTGATTTTTGTATATTAATCTTGCATCTTGATAGTTTTCGTTGCCTGTACTTATTAGCTCTAACAAGTATGTCTGTGCGTGTTCTTTAGGGTTTTACACATATGGGACCATGTCATCTGTGAACAGGGCTAAATTTAATTCTTCTTTTCTGATTCAGATGGCTTTATTTCTGTGTTCTAAGAAAATCAATGATACGTTACGATAAAACCCAAATGACACATTGACTGTTATGGAGGTGTGAACTCGGGTGTACAGAATAATCCTTACTTCATCTAAGTTGAGGTTGTAGCTACTCAGCTGCTGTTGTTTGGTGCTAGGTATGATTTTTTTTTTGTCACCATTACAATTTTAGGACTGTGGGCTTCATGATGTCAGAATTTTCACTTCTTCAACAGAAAGAAAAAGTCAGTATTTTTATTGTTAAATGTCCTGGACTTTTAATAGTTGTTTACTTTGTAAAAAACATATGTTGGTCTACATAAGATATATGTACTCCCCTATTATAACATGTAAGCTACAGTAATGTGAAGCTCATGGTGGGAAAGTGTCTCTGAAAGATGGAGAGATGAACCAATAGAAGGCAAAGACAAATTTTAGAAAAGAAGATGTGTACCTAATGCTGACCAAACTCCTCCAAACATTAATAACCATTGAGACAGAAGAATGAGAAAGAAGAGAGATGCAGAAAAGAGTCAAGTGAAGGGAAAGGGGGTGGGGGTAAGCAGGAGTATACGTCTAGAAACTATTCGGAATGAAGGAAAAGCAGAATTCATCAATTTCCTAGTAACATTCATTTATATCTTGCTACTAATACTCTGGAAGATGAGTTTTTATTACTTTTATCTAAGTTGATCACTGTATATAATAAAATGGAAAACCTTTGAACTAAATTTTGAAGTATAAAGTGAGTGAATTCCTGCTACAAAATCTGGTAATGACACGACAGGGGAAAAGATACAAGCAGAAAGAACTTGCTGACACAGTTTGACATCTAGCTCAAACGGGAGGGAACAACACAGTATTTGGGAAGGGTATTCCAATCCCAGAGTAGTGGATGCACCCCAGTAACAGAGGTCATGGCTTATGTGCAGACTTCTGGGCTGGCTGACTACGCCCAGATCCTCACGTTTCTCTAAACCTACCTTCATGCTATTGTGGAGTGTTTTCCAACAAAACACCAACTAATCATCCAAACCCCATTTCAAATTCTTCAGTGATTTCCTAAAAATGTTGGTCTACATAAGATATATGTACTCCCCTATTTTATATATAATATTATATTATATTGCAGCATCTTAGCTTAGTGCAACCCTTTTACATTACTCAGCCTTCACTAAAGAGATTATAACAAAAGAAATGTGGTGCATATGTAGAGAGGCTGGTAGCCCACTGTAAGCCACTACTCTGTGCAACACAGTCTTGTTTCTGATCATAAAAATGACTCACCCATGCAAGATATCAGTATGTAACAATTCTGTGGGGGAGACCTACTTACACTCCAAGCCCAGGCAAGGAAAGAACTGTTCTTTTGTGGGACTTGACCTCCTTCTGAAAGGAAAAGTACCATCAGTCTGATTGGCCCAAAGCAGTTTACCAGTGAAGCTTCCATTGATTTTTTGAAGATCTGGAGCATTATTTAGAGCAGAGAATTTAAGGAAATCCTGAACTCCTACAAATAAACTTTGCCTTCTTCATGAAGAGTTTAGCCTCCCGAATGAGTCTAATCTGGGAAATGAAAGGGTTTGCACAAGGCTATTTTTACGAGCACATTAATGTCAAAATGCTATGAGACTCTCAAGTCATATACGTCAATTATGCACAGATTTTTGTAACTCAATAATCCATCAAGAAAGTCTTTAAAAAAATCTTTATATTAGAAGGTCATCATTTCTTTTCTATCAACTAGCAATTATTAAGACAGGTTTTGAATTTATTCTATGTACTAATAATAACAGCCTGACATTGATAGTATTTAAATATTTACAACTTTCAAGATGCAATGTTTTTAATTGTTTGACTTCTGGCCTGTAAGATTCTAGAAAATATGTTCTTTTTTTCAGTGTTCCAATAATTTTATGTGTTGGTTTTGTCTAAACATGTCCTCCTTCCGGGAAGTTGAAAGAAATCACAAAAAAACAAGCTTGAGCATGTAATACCATAAAAAAAAAGACAGGTTATAGAGGCACCCCCTCCCTGTATGTGAAATAGAAATGATAGTCATCGCAATCTCAGAATGCCCTTTCATTGGGAATAAATCAAGCATCATATGTGAATCTCTAAGCACAGAACCAAGCATGTAATAAGTACTCCACAGCTGTGAACTGTTTCCTCAATAGAATTAGTAAAGCACGAGAGGTTAAAATTCAAAGCAAAAGAAATATGACTCAGAACATGATGAAAACCAATCATAAATTAATATAGAGGATGAGACTCATATTTCTTAGAAGAAGATGAAGAAATTAACTGCTCTTACATGTGACAATTTTCAGAGAACATTTGGGTATTTAAATAAATATTGCCCACAAACATTAAGAATGTGATATTGGAATAAGAAGTGAACTCAGAACTGTCAATCCAGCTGTCTTCTGCTCGAGGACTGAAGCCATCATAGTGGCTACATATCACTAAATAGCAAATGCATAGAAAAGAGATTAAGATAAAAACAAAACTTGATGTTTTATGTGCATAACTACATTTTTTGGGGGGAGGCAAAAGCCAAGAAAATAGAGAAAGCAGCTAAACAACTATGTCGAGATCAATCTAGTGTCTTACACAGCATCTTCTCCAGAAGTTCAGAACATTTAATGTTCATAAAAATATACTAATGGCTTAATTACCATTAGTTATATGGCTAATGTATCAAGGAGAAAATATAGTAGGACAGAGGTAGGAAGTCATCTTTAATATTTCCTCTTAGCATCAGGGATTGACAATGACCTCCAATTCCTTTTTAAAACATTTATTCCTTTTAGTTATATACAACACCAAGATACACCCTGACATTATTAAAAAGTTATGCAACTCAATGTGCTCCAGTTCAATCCCTTGCACTTCCTGCCCCCCACCCCTGCCTCCCACTCCCCTCACTCCACTCTATCAATTTCTTGTCAATCCATTCACACACCCCACCTATAATTAGTGTCCTATGGACATCCCCTATGTCAGGACTCAGGACCCACCAGGCCATAACCATGCATGAATATACATACAAAAGTTCAGTCAGATTCATTCCATAATTCTCATTTCCTCCTCTTTCTCTTCCTCAATCCCCTTCATCTACTTTACTGATCTTTTCTCTATTATAAGAGTCCCTCTCCTTTTTTTTTTGCACTTTCCCCCCTTTCCCTCTCTCTTACTTTTTAAAAAATTTTTATGCCTCCCCTTTAGTTTTGTGTTAGCTTCTGCATTATCAGAGAAAACACTGACCTTTCACATTTTGGATCTGTCTTATTTCATATAACACAATAATCTCCAGTTCCATACATTTACTGGTAAATGCCAAAAAGTCATTCTTTTTTATGGCTGAGTAATACTCCATTATATAAATACCACATTTTTTTTTTATTCATTCATCTTTTGAAGGGCACTTAAGTTGGTTCCATAGCTAAGGACCTCTGAGAGAAAACAGGTAAATGTTGAAAAAAGTCAACCTGAGTAGACCATTTCGAAATATTTGTCAGTGAAAGGGAGAACAAAATAATAAATGAAGAGTAGTCTGGAGAACTAAAAATCATGAGAAAAAACAGAAAAAAATATTTTCAAAATAAAGATTTTCTGAATTTAATTATAGATACATGGAAAATCCCTAATGGAGATAGAAACAGTCATGTTTTAGGAAATAGAAGGGTTGGTTGATGAAGTAAAAGAGGATTGCAATGAAATAAAGGATGGAAACAAAGAATATGTGTGTCAAAAGTGGGAAGGAAACTTCTTAGAAAGAATTTATGAGCAATATGATAATTGAAAATTAAGAAAACGTGATACAAAGAAAAGATTAATTTAAAAAGCAGCTTTGACCTTGTCACTCCTGCTTACAATTGTTCTACTGTTTTCCATCATTGATGGGTTTGGACATATGTGGAGTGGTTGAAGAAGCATCTGGAATAGAAAATTGGCAGGGGAATGGAATTTAGATTAAACTAAAACTGAATACGTGTTTTCTTCTTATATAGCCAAGTTTTCTTCTGTGCAATAATTCTGTGACAGGGCATGACTATCTGATTCTATAGAACATAAAACTTACTCATGGGCTAATTGATTTGCTCCACGTCATCCTACTCATTAGTGACAGAACGAACGGTGATTTAAATTTTGTTTCTTAATTCCAAGGGCCTCTTTATTTTTATAACACCAGAACAGTGTTGTAGCTTTGATGAGCTGCTCTGCTCTTTCTGGAATATTACTGAATCATTAGGATCCAGCACACATCAGCTATCTTAGCGCATGGACAGTAACAACCAAAACTCCTAGACATGGCCCCTCTCAGCCCTCCCTGTGTTAAGGCTGTTCTTGTATAGTGGAAAGAGACTGTGACAAGGATTTAAAACAGAAAAACAAAAGCAAAGAAAAACACTTGAATTTGAATTCTATCCCTTTTTACTTGATCCCCACCAAAAAAAAAAAAAAAAAAAGAAAGAAAGAAAGAAAAAGAAAAATCTTATTCATAAAAAAGGATGATCGCTTTGTTATACAACTCTTTTAAAAATATTTTTATTAGCACATTATAGGTATACATAACAGTGGGGCTCATTTTGATAGAGTAACACATGCAGGGAATACAATCTGCTGCATTTCAGTTGCCATTACTTCCTCTCTCCCATCCTTCCTTTGTGTCCCTTTCTCTCCTGGCCTTCCTCTATTTGTTCATTGTTTTTGAAATCAGTGCTTTATAGATATCCATGCAGGTGGGATTCACTGGTATATTTATAAATGACATAGCATAATTTGACCGATTCCATTTTGCAGTTCCTCTCTGTTTAAAATTTTAAAAAGAAATTTACATGTCACACGTAGTAGTTTAAGCTCTACTATTGGTGAATAATGAATGTCCAGAATAATGGGTTTTCATTATTATATAACTCTCAATGTCATACAAGGGCCCATAAAATTATGTAAATGAAACCACATATCACTAATAAAACTCGACATTAACCAACCCCAGGTAGAACTGTTTACCTTTTCTTTTGTGCTGTTGCTGTACTCTGTACTGTTTTAGACACACACACACACACACACACACACACAATCTAGATTTCAGTTTTATGCCCGAAAGGGGAGACAAGAAGTTTATGGCTGTATCTCCAGCATGTAATTCAAAGCTTGGGAGATATCAGACAGTTAAAAAATGTTGTGGAATAAATTTATGATGCACACAGTGGAGGGTACATCATGGTTGTTTTGTATTGCTCTGTTGAAGCTTCCAAGAACAGGGCAGTTATGAGTCCCTGGAAATCTGAAATAAATTTTTTAAAAAAGCTTCACTACATAAATTTGACATTTCTCATAAAACACAGACATTACATTTTATGCATTATTTAAGTTGCAACATAATTGTTTCAAATTTTAGCATGCAAACTTCATTATTTGGGTGTCTGTGAAGGAATTCTTTCAGTGCTGATGAAGCTGGGAGACTTATCCAAAAATAATAAAGCTACTTAAAAAGAGTACTTACTTAATCAAGCACAGAAGTCAAGCATAATCACTCTGTAAAATAGTTTAAATTTTGGCTAATGATATTTCCAAATCTTAGCTGAGATTTAAAAAAAAAACAGATGATATTTAAAGATTGAGATTGGAGGGTGTGGAAGCAAAAGTCTCAATTATTTGAAGCAGAAAAAGCAGTCTTGGTAAAATAGATTAAGTGTGATCATCCCCTTTTTTTAAAAGCACAATGAAGAAATTGAGTGCCCAAAATCCAGTGGTCCAGGACATCAATTGCAGCAAATTCCTTAGGTTTTATGATTGATCAAAATAAGAAAGAGCAACAGAATTTTCACTCAGGAGTAAAACTTGTCAACTTTCTGAGTGTCTGTCTGCTGGAAAACAGCCCAGGACAGTAGTAGGCACTGGCTACTTTTACTCTATAGTTGGGGCTACAGCCTCAAAAGCCTGCACAGGGATTAACATATGTGACTGCCCAGCTCTGGAACATGCTCCCGAGATCCACCTGGCATGAGCTATGTCTGAGATCCCATTGAGGGATATCTCCATACCCACTTAGGAATCCAGGAGACTGCACAGCACAGGCAGCCTGCTGCTTTGAGTGAGGCCCTTCACCTCGCTGGGGAGAGAATAAGACATCCTCATGTGCCTCCAAACTCTTTTGGTTGCTGGATGGAAAGAATCAGAGAGTTTCAGAATGACCAGTTTTGATTCCTTCCAGAAAGGAAGATGGCTTGCCTAGATTGTTAGCACATAGGGCTATGGAGTAAGCCTCATTTATGTTCAAATCTCAGCTCTGCTCACTTGACTGGTCCAGCTTTACTTAACCGTTGTTAAGAGTCGGTGTCCTCATGTACAGAATAGGAAATACTGTGAGAATGAAGTAGGGTATTCTATGCAAAGCTTGGAGCACAGCCTCCAGAGTGCTGGAAGTACACAGGGAATAAAAATGGAAGAACTGAGACAGGCAGCCAGGCTTTGTGTCTTGTGCTGGGGACATTGCCGTGGTGTGCGTCGTAATCCAGACCAGCATGTTAAATGAACTTACTGAGAATCCTTCAACTTGGTGAGTGGGGTTGTTTCCCCCAAATTAAGGAGAACATCATAAGGGAGGCTGTGGAATCATAGGAAAAGGCCTGGGAGGGGAAATCGAAATTCTACCGCGACTTCCTGATGCAAAATTTGGACACCTGGAGAAGAATCTTTATTTCTGGGCCTACGTTTCCTTTTCTGCCAAATGAAGAGTTTAGAGTGGCTGCCTGGTCTTCTGATTGTAGTTCTCCGGGGCCTAGGATTGCAGGACTGTATCCGAGGTCACCTCAGGGGAAAGGGAACAAGAAAAGGGAACTGGTGGAGATGTTTTCCCCTTATTACAGGGACAAAAGGGGTTTCCCTTGGATCTCTTTGAAATATTTGTGACACCAGTGGTGTGTTTGTTGTTGTTTTTTTCTCTCTCTCTCTTTTTCTTTTTTTGTGGTACTAGGGATTGAACCTTGGTGTTTCTTAAAAGCTGCCTGAGTAGTGCTGGACTAAATCACTGCTCCAAGAGTCTTACTATTAAAAAATGAAGGAATCCTCAGTCAGACCACCTACATGATTTGTGGGGCCTGGTACTAACTAGAAATGTGAAATCTCTGTTCAAAAAGTAATACAAAGACTTTCTCATTTCGTTCACAACCTCTTCATCCCTTCCGTCCTCTGTCGTAGTGGACTTCATGTTCTATTGAATGCTGTGTACCCTCAGCCACAGGGATATTTGAGGTGAGTACAGACCCTCAGGTCTTCGCCCCATACCTCAGCAAGGTAAGGCATGCATGGTTGATGTCACCACCCTACACCCACCCCTGGGCCCCTTTCAGGGTGAAGGGCTGCAATACCTGTTCACATCTGAGGGAGGCAGCAGGCAGCATGGCACAGGAGGGGGGGTTGTGCGACCCTGACTCAGGATCTATTGTCCTGTGAGACTTCACTCTCTCACACTCCCTCAAAAATAAAGTTATTAAGGCTTGCAAAACAGTACCCACAGATCATTAAACCACAAGAATGGGGCCTGTAATAAGGATGAGATTCTATGCCACTATATTGGTTGAATGTCCATGAAATTGACTCTGGATTTAACATAATAACTGAATATGATTATTTTGATCTGGTGGTTTGGCTCAGTTTTTGCGAACTGCTTGACAATAGAAAAAAATGTAATCAGATTTTTTTGAGGATTAGTTGAGTCTTCTCAGTTACAAAGAGAGCAAAATAAATTCAACCAAAAAAAAAAAAAAAAAAGAAGAAGAAAATAAAGAGAGTAGTAGAGAGAGATGAAGAGGGCACCACCACAAACAACCATTAACATCAAGAATAACTACTGAACTGTTGTTTGGGAAATCACTTAATATATTAAGATGATTATGACGTTAACCCCCAAATTCTGAATTGTGTAATTCTTAATTCTCCCTATAACATTTTTCTCTTTCACTTTTTTCTTCAACATTTCTCAGCTAACTACCTTCAGTTTATTTTCTTGTTTCTCTAGTTTTTTGCTGGTCCGCTACCTTTCTACCATCCCGTTCACTTTTCTCGTTCTTCCCGGCTGGATTAAACAATCTGAAACCTGGTTTCCCTCACTGGGCCCTGACCCATCCTTCCCCAGGAACACACATCAGTATAACTTGCCTTTGATCTATTGTTAAGTTACCCCTCATTAATCTCCTGGTTGATGGGCCAACCATTACAGAGTTACATTTGCCAATGTATACATTTACCTTGAACGTTCAAGGAAGAAGGAAACCCTGTATGCCTGAAATACAAATACAGATACAATTGCAGAGGAGGCTATTTTTCAAAACATGTCTTGGTTCTGCCATTACACATGCAACAGCTCACAGTTGAGCACTAGTTATCTGCAAATAGGCTTATCAACCCTGTCCAAATGGGAACAGACATTTAAAGCTATTCAAAACCAAGAGACTTATTGGCTCTGACTTCAGATATATAGGATAAACAAATCCTGCTCAAACTAGGTCCAACTCACTCCCAGACGCAAGATTAAAGCCTGAACTGCTCACATATTCCTCTGACGGAATCACTAACAACTTCTGTCAAAGTGTATACATATTTAAGTTGTTGGGTGGAGGCAGGGGAATGGATGACTGAGCTACTTTATGTACTTTCAAAGTAGTCTTTACTTTCAAAGCATGCTTTGTGTACTCTCATATTAGACTAGCATCATTTGGTCCAAGTGTAAACAGATCTATTTGTTGGTAAATAGGCTGGCTTCTACAAATGGGCTTTAATAGTATATAAATGAAATATTAAAAATTAAATGCGAGACTTCATGTATTTTTTGCTTTTATTTTGTACATGAATTTTATTTAAATATTTTAAGTAAGGCAATGTAGACATGAGTAGAACTTCATTTTATTTGCACAATTAAAAAAAACCTAATTCAGCATTAAATTTTATGTATTTTAAAATCAGTAGACAAAGGGATATGCAGAGGGGCTGGGGTTGTGACTCAGTGGTAGAGGGCTCCCCTAGCATGCGTGGGTTCGATCCTCAGCACCATGTAAAATGAAATATAGATATTGTGTGTCCACCTACAACTAAAAAATAAACATATATTTTAAAAAAGGGATGTGTAAAAAAAATGGCCATCCTTTGTCAGGATTTATTTTGCATTATTTTCAATTTGTATATCATGATGTTTTCAGAAATATGTCCCATTCATAATAATTGATGATTCTGTTTTTTTAATTGGTGTGTGTATTTTTTAAAATTTATTTTGTTTTTCTAAAAATAGCTTCTGCTTATATTGGAAAGCTAAATAAATATTTTCCACAGTGCCTACTAAGTTCTCCACTGCATAGGGAAAGACAAATGACTAAGCTATGTGCAGCCAGATGTTCTAAGAGAAATAGATTTTTAATTCCACAACAGTCATCAGCAGGTCTTAATGAGTCACATATGTGTTTGGTTTCTAAAACTCGATGATTGGCAACACCTAAACACTTCTCTAGTTGTGAAAATTTTCAGGTAAAAACACAAAGTTCTGCAGTGGTAAAAAGCTTCAGTACTTACTGTGTTGGAAAAAAGTCTGTGGAAGGCTAGACACACTGAGAAACCCAGGCACTCTGCCTCTACTACGGCAGTCAGTGTGAAGAGCATGTAATAGGATGCATGTCTTCGGGGGAAGACAGATGGCATTTCACTCCTTACTTTGGGTATTTTCCTGTGAATGGATGACTGAATATGTCACAGTTTGCAAACTGCTGCATCTCACACACAGTTAAACAAGGAAATTGGGTCCTGCCGTATTAAAAAAAAAAAAAAAAAAAGATTTATAGTTGCTTAACCATGATCCATTGGAAGCATCTCCTGGCTTTATTTATTCTGTATGGGGATGAGCTGGAGCCCTATATACAATATCTTAGATTTAAAGATAAAAAACTGGCAAAATTTCTCTTTTTAGTTTAATTGTTAAAAATTTAATTGACATAATAATTGAATTTATGGGACATAATGTGGCATTTTGATATACATACACATTGTGAAATGCTTAAATTATGGTAATTAGCACAACCATTTCTCACCTTCTTTTTTTGTGGTGAGACATTTGAAATTTACTCTTAGAAGTTTTGAAATACATATTATTACTACCTATAATGCTGTGCAATAGAACTCAAAAATAGAAACTTTGTACCCTTTGGCCTAGGAGACATTATACAGGAGAAGTTACGTGCATGGAGTTTGGTATTTCACTATGCTTTGTGGTCAGCTCTGACCTTTCCACTTACAGCCATGGACAATACAAATAGTTTCTCTATGCTTCAGTTTCCTCAGGTATAAAATGGGGATCATAGCTTCTAGGTAGGTTGTTAATGGTAAGTGCACAGGGCTTGGTAAATAGTAAATCTACAGGAAATAGTGACTGGTCATCAAGGTTATTTGTTCTTTTTTTTTTTTTAACCTAATCTTAATTTATTGAGTACATGGCATCTCTCTCAAAAGGAATAGGAAAGTCACTACAATTGCCTGTCAATCATTCTTACACTAGTTCTTGATCCCTCAGAAAAAAACATCAGCTATGAAATTAGATGCATTCCCTTCTTTTTCTTCTCATAATTTCCTCCAACTCATAGATTATCCTAATTCTCAGCCTGTGCCAAGAATAAAAGAAAACATATTTTACAAAGGATAGGAAGGGTCACACTTCAGAAAAGTGTTTCTAATTATAAGTGCAGAAGTGTAAATCCTAACTTTGCATGGATTTCATGAACATTGAGATTATATTTTTAAAAGAATACATATATGAGTTTAGAAAAAAACATTACATTTCCATAGTCTACATTTACTTCTTCATTTGTTCTTTTTGTTGCCTTGATTTTTTTCTGCATATCATAGGGGTCAGAGAAATATACTTTAAAAGTGTTCAAATCTAGATATTTGATTATCAAAATCATGTTTATCTTTAAGGCCATGAGTTTTGAACTAAAAAAGAAATAGTGACTTGTCTGGAGTTGCCAGCAATTGATGACAAAAGAGAGCACTTTTTAATGGGCAGGATTCAGTTTCAGAAAACAGGAAGTACTTTCACTAGTTAAAACAGAAAAGGATTCAATGATGTTAGCAACTAAGATGCATTGAGCACTGCCTGTGGCACGGGCTCTGCTCCACGTGCGTTATGTATAGGTATAGAATTTGTCCTCACAAAAGTTCTTGGGATAAACAGTTTTCCACATTTTATAGATGAAATATCTGAGTTCAAAAGCGTACCCAAAGTAGCATAGGTCCCGAAATATACTTGAGCCACAATTTCAACCTGCATATTCTGGTCCCAGAGTATGCATGCCTAACTGCTGTGCTCTACTGCTTTTTAGTCTACAGAATAAGGTGTTTACTAAATTCCAGAAAAGACTAGAAAAGGTAGGCCTCCAGGATTGACTTCTAGGACAAAACTGTAGAACTGACTTTCTATTCATGGGAGCTAGAGAACTGAGTAATAACAGCTGATGGAGAAAATGTTGTTCTCTGTCAAGAGACAAGAAACCACTTCTAGAATTGCTGTCTCCAGGGCTACGCTGTGTCTGCTACATTGCAAAAATGAAATGGGTGTCTTATATCCTCTCCACACTTAATTTTATTTGGAATTCAATTCCATTTCCAATCACTGCACCCAATTAGCAGAAAAAAAAAAAAAAAAAAAACTTAAATCACATCTGGAACCAAGCTTTGCAGCTTCTGAGCCCAGAAGATACATCCAAGAAAGGATGGAAATAATGTCAAACAATCCAATATAAAGTATCATGCAAGCACTTGAATGGAAGATTTTACCCTCTGCTTCAGGATTTTCTCACTCTTCCTCATAGATAGTACTTCAAGTAAAATAGGGTGAATACTTGTGCAAATAATCAGAGAAAATAATTTACAGGTGAATGAAATAAGATGTTTTATTTTTTTTCTTTAAGTTTCAGTGGCAGGTAATAAATGAAAACTCCTTAATCTTGCAGAAGAAGGATCAAGAGGCTGTGATGACCCCAGAGTTACAACTGAGATTGTTCTGCCTTTTCAGAGCTATCCTGTCAGGTTGATAACTTGTAGGTGGAGGAGATTCTATAAAGAAGATAACACAGAGGAAGATGAGAGAAAGCTGAGTGGTTTAAACTGTAAACATCATAAACAAACTCTTCAATTAAATACCCATCTGTCATATGCAAATCAATTGGGTTCTGCTCTAAATCTATAATTCTCAAAATATAGTGTGCATTATCCTACTCTAGGAAGCTTGTAAAAAACAAAGCAGCTCCTTGGGCCCCACAATAGATTTAATGAACTGGAATCTCCAAATGAGGCCCAAGAATCTGTGTTCCTAAAAGACTTCATGTCTTTAATATAAAGCTATCTTTGCCTGGATAACAGGTGTTTTAATCAACTTTTTCACCGATGTGGCCAAAAGGTCTGACAAGAATAATTAGAAGAGGAAAAGTTTATTTTGGGGCTCACAGTTACAGAGGTTTCAGTACATAGACGGTCGACTTCATTTCTTAGGGCTCAAGGTGAGGCACAACATCATGGTGGAAGAGTGTGGTGGAGGAAAGCTGGGAACAGGGCACCAGGAAGAAGAGAGAGGGAGCTCTGTTCAATAAGGACAAAATATAAACCCCAAAGGCACGCCCCCAGGGACCCACTTCCTCCAGCCACACCCTACCTGTTTACAGTTACCACCAAGGTAATCCCGAGTAAGGGATAAATCTACCTAATTAAGGCTCTCATAACCCAATCATTTCACTGTGAACCTCTGTCATTGACTCATACAGGAGGTTTTGGAGGACATCTAATCTAAATTTCCTTCCTCGAAAATAAGGTGATTAGTTCTGAATTCAGATACTTCTCTGCTAGAACTAATCACCTTATTTTCAAGGAAGGAAGTAACCGGTGCTGTAGTAGGAGGAATATCACACAAATACACTTATTTTTACTTTATTTTCCTCAACAGGGATGCAAGAATAAATACAGCAAATGCAGACAGAATGTGAACTGGTGGTAATCTAGCTTATCTCGTGATTAAATATGATTTAGGTTCTGTAAATTTAATAAAAGGTGGGACTCTCAATGGTAACTTTCAACTTGTTTTCCTCCTCATAACAGAAGGTTACTTCCTATGCAGGGAGGGACTAACTACCTTTTCTATTTTACTTCTTTTTTGTTCATATGCTGTTTATATTTGGCTACATTCTCACCCTCAGGGAATTTGTGTGTTTGTTTCTGAGTTCTGAATGGTAGAAAACTCCTGTTTAATCAGAGTCAGCCCTTCCAGAGCAAACTGTGACATTTTTCCTGGTTCTCTTTGCAAACCTTTTCCCCTAGATGTCCCACCAACCAGCAGTTACAAGGAACAGGCAGCTGAGATTGTGAAGCAAAATAACAGCAAGAGATATGACGCAGAGATATGGATGTGATTGCTCTAGAAAATGCCAAAGACAATCCACTCTGAGTCTCAGCATCAGGCTTTTTACTGAGCCTGGAGGTAGGGTTGCCTGGAGTCCAGTTCCTTCCTTCTCTCATCTACATACCTCCTAGAGCTACCACACTGCCCACTGGAGAAACCTTCACTTTGGCTTGAGATCTTCTCTGTGTCCTTATGAATACCCCCTCTTCAAAGTACCAGAGGCACTCAGGCCACCTAATGTGTCCAAAACTAAATTTATAGTTTGTTAATACTCTTGCACTTTTTCCTTGTACCGAATCCCCATATCTAGAATGGGTCCACTATAGATCTAGGTGCATAAACCAAAAGCCTAAGACTCATCATTGACATCTCCTTGTCATTTCGACAATACCCACAGTTAGTCTATACCAAGTCCAGTGGATCTTACGTCGAATATGTATCTTCTGTATTTGCATTTCCCCCTTCTATCTCAACAACAGAACACTATTTTGAACCATGATTATTTTCCACAAAATCTTCGTAGCAGAAGCTTACCTACATCCTCTACTTGCCTCTCTCCAAAATTTATTCTGTACCAATTTATTCTGTACCCCAGGAGAGAATGTATCCTCTTCCACCTGCCTGGAATAGTCTTCCCTCCCACTGGATTCACCTACTTTTTGCCTTCCCCCAGCTGTGCATCCCATTTCCTCAGAGACACCATTGCTAAGTCAGCCCCTTTTAATATGCACATGTAGCACTGCAGATCTCTCCATAAAAGAACTTACTGCAGCTGCACTGTTGTTTATGTGATTATTTGATTAATATCTATTCATTCACTAAATGATTCTCTTCTTAAGGACAAAGACTATGCTTTTCCCAGTGCTAGCACAGTCTTGGGCAGATAGCAGGAATCCAGCAAATGGTTTTGAGTGAGTGAATGTTAAAATGTCCAGGAAATGTGTGAGGTTACGTTTTATATTTCTCATCTCTCTCCAACTGTGCCACGAGACAACCAGTGCTGGTTTAAAACTTGCTCCAGAACCCAGAGTAGATTCAAGTGCTTTTTGACATCATTATCTTCCTCATCTAAGAGAATTTGAGAAGATGTGGGATGACTGAACACAAGGCATATGTTATGATAGAAACAAATGCTCCAACTATTTTTTGGTTATGTCTGCATAAAAACATTAACAGTTAACTGTCCATATAGTAATGCATTTTTCAAGTGTTTGGCACAATGGAAAAGGTTACTTTTATCTTTGTGAATTAAATGAACTCCATAGCCTCTAATTTTCTTGAAAGCATCTTTTGTTAAAAATGGCTAATGATCCTGTAGCTATTGACTTCTTTGTTGTCACACACACACAGATATGTGTATGTGTGTGTGTATGTGTGTGTGAATATATATATATATAAATTTTTATAGGCCAAATATTTACATTAAATCTAATTTTCACAATAGCCCTAGAAAAATATTCTCATTTTGCAAATAAAGAAATTGAGATTTAAGATCATACAGCTAGCATTATCCATGAATAGAATTGCATTTAAATGTATTTTATTCCAAGGCTTATGTCAGCTTCATCTCTTAATACCACTTACTACCTTTATCTACATTTTAAGAAAAAGAAAGTTAGAAAAAACAATTCAAGAACATGATATTCTCTTGTTCTTCTTTCTCTGTCGATCCATTTTCCCCTCCCCAGTTCTCTGTTTAATTGCATTTTCTAGCTCAGAGGTTTTGTGGAATCTGTAATTTTTTGTCCAATAGCTACTTACATATAGGGCCATGAGTTTCACAAGGGCAGAGAATTACGACTATCTTGAACAAAAAGAGCCCCCGTCAACACCAAAAAACATCAGGGTGTTTGCTCTGGAGCGAGTTATAAATACATTTCACAGACTTCTCTTTTGTGCTTGGACTTTAACCTTTAAGTTATTTCAATATAAGAATAAATCTGTGAGGCTGTTGGAAGTTTAGTGGATTCAAGATCTCTTCTGAATGAAGTTGATTAAATGGAGACTCCATCATGTCCCAAGAGAAGGCACTAGATGGCCACAGCAGGAAACCCTGGTCTACTTGCAGTATTGTCTAGCACTTTTGTTAAGAGAGTCCTCAGGTACTATCTAGTCTAACTCCATCAAATTGCAAGCCAGGAATTTGAGAATCTGAGCAGAGCATTCCCAAGCTCACTCAGCAAGTCCTGCCATTTCCACCATCTATCTTCTCTTTAGCACTTAAATATTTCCTTCGGGAAGTGATCAGCAGGAACCACATCCCTGGCCTTCCACTTCCTCCAGAAAAGCCAACTGCCATAGACCTCAGAATGCAACCCCTTTATTTTCAGTTCCAAAGTTTTTCTTTCACAGAGGGTGAGCTAATACTAGGCTTTCAGGCCATAATTTAATAAAAAAATGTTCAACAGGATGTGTCTTTGTAAAGGAGTCAATTCAACAAGAGCCAAGTTGACCCATTGGCAATCTTTATGACAAGATGTCTCATTTTTCACCTTCCTCCAGACCCCAGAAAATATGTTTTAATAACATCTGCAAGTTCCTCAGCACGAGGGGCCAAGAGAAGCTGCAGCTTTGACTCCTTGGGCAGAGAGCTCCCACTGAGATCTAGAGACCTACTTCCAGCTCCCTGGAGGGCTTTCTTTTCCCTGACTTTAATGTACTGGCCTCAAGTGTACAACAGCTTGAAAACATTAGAGCGGCACCCAGCCAGGAAGGTGTCGCAAAGTCATGCTCCAGCTTTATAAGACAGTGACTAAAGACCCTGAAGACCCCATGGAGACGATCACCTGCAAAATTCTACTTCTTAAGTAGGAGCCAAAGTTCAGGCTCTGTTGTGTTATATTAGTAGGTCAAGTTGCAAAATCCTATCTTCACAAGGCTCCCAACATGGAAGTTGGGACAGCATTAACAGTTCAGTGGATATGGTACTCTGAACTCAGACACTTCAGAAGAAAACTCTGGAGTGCACTTTTATCTACTGTAGTGGTTCTCAGCAGGAATAATATTACAATCTTGGTGACATTTGTCAATGGCCAGAGATATTTTTGATCATCACAACTGGTGAGGGTGCTACCAGCATCCAGTGGGTAGAGAACAGAGATGCTGCCAAACATCCTCTGATGGGCAGGACAGCCCCCTACAGCAAAGAACCACCTGGCTGCAAATGTGAATGGTAATAATGGTGAGGAAACTTGATTTACAATTAAGCAGTCAAGCAATAAGAGATTGCATACATAATTCCACAGATAAAGGAAACCCTGGTTGGATAAGGTAGAATATTGATGATGTCAATGTCCATATTTTGATATATAAATGTGGGCAAGTTCATTTTTAACCTCTCTTACTCTTCAGCTGTTATCTAGAAATAGCAATTCACATGCATCCCTAGCACATGGAAAGCTCTCTATAAATATTAGCAATTGTAATTAGTGAAGTGCAAAATATTTGATCTAAACTCATTGTCTCTCTGACAATGAAAACAATTTATCATTTGACACCTTGTTTGGCACTAAATTTAAGATGCATCAGGTCTTGATCTCATAGCAGTTCTCTGAATTAGGTCTTGTTTTCTCCATTACTTAGAAAAAGAAACAGAGATACAAAGATTGTGACTTCCATAAATTTTTAGAATACATAGGATAGCCAGAGTATGAACATGTTCATCCTTTTAGCTACTGTGGGATCTAGGTAGACAATGAGCCTCTACATTTCTTGGGTTATCTTCTACAAAATGCTTTGCATGGTTTTGTGTATCTGTCTCTCACTGATCTGTGAGATGCTTGGGGTAGGAACAATCTCCCCATCGCATGTTTATTCCTGGGCTCTGTGTATTACATCTTGAAGTTCTGTATCATCTTGGGATGTGGTTGTCACACCTAGTAGCTGATGAAGGGTCTGGGAATTCCGAACGTCAGATCTTTTCCCCTCTAAAAATCATAAAAACAGTTCCATGATTGGATTTACATATTTGAAAGGGAACTCTAGTAGCAATGAAGTATTGACTGTATTAAAAGCAGAAAACCAGACTGGAATTCTTACAATTAATTCCAGAATCATCACATGGTCCCCATGCCATGAAGCAGAGGGCCACCAAGCCCTGGTATCATCGTATGTGGATTATTAATATGATACAAAAATGCTTTGAAAGCACAACTGTCATTTTGTTTCATTTGTAAACAACTGACTTCACTCTACTCCAGGGTCCTGTTTTCTTAAAGGATTAGTTCTAAACCTTCTGTCTTACTCATAAGAGAAAAGAAATAAAAGCCTCAGGCTGGAAGAACACAACTGCAAATCACATATTTGCAAAAGGATTTACATCCAATATATTTAAAGAACTCTCAAAACTTTAAGAACAAACCACATGATAGAAATGGGAAAATATTTCAATGTAAACTTTACTAAAGATACACCAGTGGCAACTGGCGCCAGTAGTTAACAGAGAACCACACATTTAAAGCAGAGTGTGATGCTGCCACACACCTACTGGAATGACTAAATGAAAGGATTGCCCATATTAACTTTTGATGAGGATGTGAAGAACCCTTATGCACTATTGTGGCGATACAAAACTGGTAAAACCACTTTGGAAAACAGTTTGACAGTTTCTTAGAAACTCAAATGTATACCTCTAATATAACCAAACCATTTCATTTCTAGATACTTACCAAAAAGAAATGAGCTTATATATCCATACAACAATTTGTACATGAATATGCACGTTATTTTGTAAGAGCCAAATCATGCACACAATCTGAATGTCACTCAGCTGGTGAATAGATAAATTATTGCATTTCCACGTAATGGAATCAAACTACTTAACAATAAAAATAATTAACTCTTTACACATGTAACAATATGCTAGGAAAGAATGAACATCAAAGACAGTACATGCTGTATGATTGCATTAGTATATAATTCTATAAAGTGCAAACTAATTCATAATGACAGGAAGCAAAACAGTGCTTTGGGGAAGGGAGAGGAAGTGGAGACTATGAGGAGTCACAAGGAAATTTTTGGAGTGATGGGTTCATAATCTTGATTGTGGTGATAGGCTCCTGGGTATGTGAATATGTCACAACTTATTAAACTATACGCTTTCGATATGTCACTTTAATGTACATCACCTATACGTCAGTAAAGCAGTTAAAGCAAAATCTTCTGTATTTTTACCTATCAATTATAACTATTTAATACACACATATATACATTTAATGTAATTTGTATGAACATATGGATTGCATTTTTCAGATGTGCGGGAAGATCACTTTTTGTGATTGTTTTTGGATTTAATTCCTTTAAAGAAGAAATTTTTCTGAGTCAAATTTTTCAAATGAGGAACTTTAATATTTCTTTCAAGACTACCAGTAAAGTTGTATTTTTGATGTACATTTGTTGGATTTGACTAGACATCTTGTTGAAATCTGAGGTGTAATTCAAGACTCAGACATTCTTTCAAATCAGATACAAAAACCTGGAGGACATATCCTGACGGAGCTTCATGATTTGCCAATAAAGGTGGAAACTGGCAACATTCAGTCCCTGTGCACCCTTGGGGCAGTGGCTGGATGTCCTTGGAATGTCTCCACAGAATCACATGAATTCTAAAGTAAGAGAAAGTTTTGATCATTATGAGAAACACTATCACACATTCTTGTTCAACATGATGTCATAACATTGACACCCAGTAGATGGTATAAAAAATCCAAATTTGCAAAACAGTGAAAATATGATCAAGAAAAAATTATACACAAGATTTCTCCAATACTAATATCAATAGTCTATTATTTACTAACATTTACTACTGATATAGTACTAATAACAATATTTTACTATGTATATTACTACTCATACTAATATATAACATCAATATGTTACCAATAATAACTAATACATATTGCTAATACTGATATTATGGGTTATTACTGACATATAACATTATAACTATGGTATATTCTGGATCACTAATACTATGAGTGTTATAGTAGTTATTTCATATATCATTTATTAATATTAATGACTATTCAATAATAACAGTAATGAATCTACCATTCTGCCATTACTATTTATTACAGTGATATTATTTCCTTAGCTTGCTAAGTAGGAAACTATGGGCTCAAAAAGTTCACATAGCTTTCCTAAAAACAGCCCTCAAGGGGTGAATTTGGGCTATTCCTAAGAATTTTGACTCTAGAGTTTAACTCTTGATCTCATTATTCATCTAATATGTCTCTCAGGCCATCAAATCTGAATTTCTGAACACTGACTTATGTTAAGTACAAGGTCAAATTGAATACAGCAGCCCTAATGACAAGTATTATATTTTGACCTTGTCAGAAGGAAACTGTGAGTTTTATATTAGCCGTGGGAGGTAACATTAGCTGTTGAATGTACAATCCCTGTACCTTGATAAAATAAATATTTAATATTCACTCACTTTACAGAGTAAAGCAAGCTGGAGCTGCTCCAAACAGCCATTTAGAGATGTGGGCCCCTTCTGCTCTGCCTGGTCCTCATCCTTGTTCTAGATTGTCTGCTGCGTACTCAGCATCCAGCTGGCAATAGTAGAAGGGAGGAAGTATGGCAGATGGCTAGAGCCTTTGTCTGGGCCTGGCCTGGACTTGATATTTATCACTCTTGCCCAGAAGTCAGTCCCAGGACTCAGCAGACTTCCAGGCTGGAGGAAAACATGGCCTGTGTTCCTTGAAAAAAAAAATCACAATTTCGAGACTACATTTAGTGCACCTGCTACAGGGTCCTATTATGTTTTCCCACAGAGTTGGGTGGAGGACAAGCAGCCGACATCCAGAAGGATGAGAGCAAGTAAGCTCAAAGTGCGCTCCCAGGACTGCGGACTCAACCTCTTTGGTGAGGGATGGAAGTATTTGCCTTGAAATTAGTATCTTTGAGGTTCTGCAGGCACACTAAGATTGATAACTACTCTTCCATAAGTTTTCAAGACCCAAGCCAGCAAAAACATAGCTCAGAAATGAAGATGTTGCTGACAGTCCTGAATATTGAGGCCACCATAGTTTATATCACCCCAAGTGATAGTCAGTAAGGACAAGGGATTTCACCTGCCTCTGCTTCCGAATTCTCCTTCAGGACTTGGGATAGAAGAAGTAAATGAGGCAGCTACAGGCGAAAATTTAAGGAGGGACGCTCTTAAGTTCACACAGGTGCAGATGGGCATATGAAGTATTACAAGGAACTTGCGGGCACTGAAAGGGAGGCCTTCCTTAAACTGTGTCCCCTACAAAACCTTGCTCATCTTCATATCCAGTCCAGTCTATCTGACTTATCTTTGTCTTCAGTGCATAATTTTTCATTCATTCATCTGTGGATTATGAATTCATTCAACAATTTCTCTCTCTTATCTCTTTCCAAGAAATCAATAGCTAATGTGATCTAATTATAGGACATAGTTAAAGTCGTATCCTTATAGGACATAGTTTAAAGTTCTACCATGATGTTTCTAGAAGCCATTCCTATACTGGGTAGCTAGCAATTCCTTAATTTGATCATATATTTGTAGATTTCTATAGTTATTATTTGTGTCCTTTGAAAATATTGAATGAATATTTGTTGAGAGTCTTCTAGCTGCCATAAACTCTCTATATCATTCTGAAGGACTCAGATGAAAACACAGATGAATATATAGGCTAATCAAGTAATTCAGTTCTCCATGCCAAGTGGTTGATGCTTAAATAGAAATTAAGTGACATGGATCAACTTTAGGGGGAGAGGTCATAAAAGGGTTCTCTGAGGAAGCAAAGACCTGAACATGAGAAGGTAAAGAATATATAAAAGCATGGACAACTGTGCTTTTCTCCAGAAAGCAAGATAGGTAAATTCAAAAGCACTGTGTGGTAACCTCCAGGCACATTTGCAGGACTGAAGGTGGCCCAATGTGCCCAGAACTTGTTGAATGAAGCAAAGAGTGACAGCAGTGAGGTTAGAGACCTTGGGGAGGGGCATATTATTCAGGGCTTTGCAGGCCTTGGCAAGGTCTTTGGGTTTCATACCACATGTAAAGGACTGTCGTGAATAGGTCTTTAGGCAGTAAATGGTACAACCCATCTTATTTTTAGAAGATCAATTCTCTTGCCCATTAGCAAGTGAAAGACTCAGCTTCTTAAACATGTTCCTCAGAGTTCTCTATCAATTTATGATCCCACACAGCTTCCTAGTTACCTTGATTAGAGGATCTTCTGTAGCAGGGTCTTGAAAGAGCCAGTCTTGAGACTCAGACATGTCTGTTGGAGGAAGTCAGGTTCCCCAGCAATCAGTGGGTTGGCTGACTGGGAAGGGAAAGCCTGAAACGATGTCTGGGTTCAGAATACTCTGTGGGTATCATGAAAGAAAGGCTTCCTGCACCCTGTTCAGCTTCATGGTCCAGTTTGGGACCTGAGGAGTGATGGTTTGCTGTGGGACTTGAATGGACCATTTAGAAGAAGCATATTGTGCAACAGGGAAGCACAACTAGTGAAGGCCTGCCGAAGGACTGTGTGACGGAATGTGCACAGGGAAGAGGCAGAGGCAGATACAGGTTTTGTGATGGGGCAGTGTATACAACTGAGGTACGCCATTTCAAAAAAAAATACAAATTATAAAGAGATGAATATTTATAATGAAAAAAGAAGTCAGTTTGTAAACATTACCAAAAAAGTCTAGAAAATATGATCTTATTATTAAATGCCTGACACATATCTGTATTTCCTTTTTTTCTACATTACTCCATTGCTTACTTTTTGATCGTATATTTGTAACTGATCATTTTTATGTGATTTTTACTAATACAGAGAATAAGAAGAGAACTCAGCTTTTTCTCTGTCGTGTATGGTCAAAATTTGCTTTTATTATTGGTACCATGCATAAAATAGGCAACTTCACTTGCAAAATGTACTTAATCTTTGTAGTATTTCTCAGAATTGTCTCTTTCCACAGATTTATAGTAAATTTCTCTTTGTGGAATATACATTGAAAAGACAAAAACATATGGTGCATTTATAATTACTTATGCTACATCATCAAGTATGTTTGTTACTAAAAAAAGAGTTTTTTTCTCTAAGCTTTGATAAAGACCAAAATAAAAAACAAATCTTCTGTTTATGATTTTATATATTTAAACAGCAGTATACTTTCCAAAGATCATATCTAGGCTCATACATTTCAAACTTGTTGCCTCCTCCACTCTGTCCGTGAAATTCCAGGTCTTAAACAAAGGAATCATTAATTAAGTTGGTTAGCCTTGAACTTCATGTCATATACAATATTGTGTCATCCAGCAATGGGGCAGTAGGGGTGTTTCTAGAAGCCATTCCTATACTGGGTTGCTAGCAATTCCTTAATTACAACACAGTAGTAACCACAAAACCACATGCATTTATTCTCCTAAGTCTAAAAATGTCTACCAGTTCAACTTCTCCAAAATTCATTCAGTTATTCCAATACTGCCATATAAGGGACATCTACAAAAGGGAAGTCATAGAGGAAAGAGGATTTCTGTTTAAATACATACTGCTAACATCACAAGATATAGGACCATATGTACTGACTGTTAGGGCTCTCACAATGTTCTAGAGCACAACAGCTTCTGGGTGGGGGACAGGGACACTTTCTGCATAAAAGAGTTGATTTTCCCAGTGCCAAGAAGACTTAAGGGTCCTAAAACATCATTTTGGCATCTCCAGGGAGACACATCTTTGAGAGGGTTGAGAAACAGGATTCTTGCTATAGTTAGTAGCACTACCCAAAAGTCATTAGCATCACAGTGTGACCTACAACCCCAAAGAGTCAATATTACTGGCAGGGAATCTCTGTGGGACATGACATATGCTCTTTAGTATGAAAGAACATCTATCATGAAAATATTAGAAGTAGGGATGAGAACACTCCCTTCTTATCCAAGGCTTTCCCAGGAATAATTGGGAATTGGGCCTTTGTCATGTAATATGAAATATGCTACTTCTATTAGTATCTCTAAAAGTACACTCATTGGAAATTTGAGTAATGCCTACTTTATTTCCAGATCAATTGGCACCAAGTACCACATGACTTTAGATAGTGATGAGAGTAGGCTATTTCATTCACAAAATCACATCAAACAGATGCTATGCTCTGGATCCAGTAAGCTCTGTGAAGCACCTGGTACCTGTCCACATTAAACTGTCTTATGTTAAAGTGAGACCCAAAGCTCATGCAGTTAAATTTTTTATATGGCCATGTCCCCATATCCAGACACCCAAAGTCCCACAAATATAGGTAGTGCTACTTAACCAAGTTTGCAGGTGTAGCACCCAAGAAGTAATTATAAGTTCACATGAATCTCATCTGAATATCTTGAAAAGTAGATACAGACCACACCAGAGACCTGACTTGGTTCTGCAGGGCATGGTGTTACAGTCCTGTAATCCCAGTGGCTTGGAAGGCTGAGGCAGGAGGATCATAAGTTTGAAGTTATCCTGGGTAATCTAGCAAAGCCCTGTCTCAAAAACTAAAAAGGGCTAGGGAAGTAAGTAGCTCAGTGGTTAGTTCAATCCCCAGGACCAAAAAACAAAACAAAACAAATCCAAACAAACAAAACATTAACACATGCTTGGTTGTGTCCCATCCTCTTTCCCAAAATTTATAACTTATTTTTTTGTCTTAAAAATTACTCTCCAAATTTTTTTTCTGTCAACCACACTTTATTGCCCAACCATCATCTATCAATTCCTTTGTTCTAACACTAACCATTCTGATATAAGTTCCACCCATGTCTTTAGCTACTTGCCATTGACATGGTCTAAGAACAAAGTCCCTTCTTAGATATACATGGGAGCCATTACCAGAAATATTAACTTAGAGGATAAAGAGAAAAATAAAGGGCCAAAAATCATGGCAAGAGTTCTCCCTATTTTGAGTAGAATTTTGTTCTTATATTTTCTTCCCTACCAGATAGTCCTAGGTTTTTTTCATCACCACAGCATACGTACACTAGCATTTGTTTAGCATCTACTGTGCTGTGATTAGTAGATATTGCCAGGAACTGGTTGGTCACTTTATATATAGCTTATCATTTGAGCTTCAGGAAAACCTTGCTAAATACATGCTATTATATCCATTTCCCAAAGTAAGTCTCAGTGATACTAAAAATCAAACAAACGAACAAACAAAAATCTAGCAGGTTAGTGATCATGGATCTGGGATTTTAGAAAGATCTGCAGCTTCCAACACTATACATAATTGCAGCTGCTGGGTTTTGAGTCAGGGAACTCTGTGCCACTCAGTAATTGGATTGTTTGTTTTTAGTTGGAAAAAGGCAAGGAAAACATGTTAAAGAAATTCAACTAAAAAGCAAGTATGTAAATAAATAATTTACTTGTCTCATTCTGAGCCACAGGCTGCCAGGCCTAAGTTTCATTCTTTCTCATATTTTTAAAAGAGGAAAGCAGAAGAGACATGTGTGATGATGAAAGTTCTATAAAAAAAACGTATAATTTTAAACAACCATTTATTTCTTGAGGACTCATGGAGTATTCTAAGCACATTAAGTACATGTACCTCTCACAATGACTATACGAAAGGACACGATGAATATACAGAACAAGAAATGGAGGGTAAGAAAGGTTGAGTAGTTTGTGCACAGCAGACGGAAAGAGGCTGAGAAAGTGCACAGATGTCTCTCTGCCCTGAATCTCTCTTCTCTGAACTATCCACTCAACTTTTTCACATGCATTAAGAGGAAAATCAGGCATGTCTTGCAGTTACTCTTTTATGCAAGCTTAGTAGTCAAAATATTTCTTCCCTTTCTTCCCTTTGTAAGCATTGCCTCATGGAGGTGGACTGCCTGAATTTAACTCCTAGCTATAACACTTATTGAATATGAGAGCCCAGGAAACTTAACCAACCTCTCTGCCTCAGTTTCCTCATCTGAAAAAGGGACAGTGTACTACCACCTGCATCATGTTTGTATAGAAGCTTGCATAATGTGTAGCATTATATTTCTGTGTTCACATAGAAAATGCATGACACACAGTAAGTATAATATTAAGGTTGCGTAGAAGAATATATGATGCATTGTAAGGTCTGACCTCTTTGCTCCTCTCATCTCTTGGCCTTTTCTATCTCATTACCTCCATGGCAGCTCGATTTAAGTGCTATTGGACAGCATCTACCTTAGCTGTTACATGCCTCTCACCTTCAGCCCTGGATGTTCTCAGACATTATGGGGAGCTCCTCTGCCAGCATCAATCAGGCATGGTGAGTGAACTCTCTCTTCAGAGGGCAACTGCAATCCATGAGGAAGTGAAGCCTGTGAGTAAATGCCTTCCTCGAGATGATTCGATTCTGAGAACCATTTTACATAGGCACTCAGAAGAATGGTGGCACCATGGCAGTGTACAGAGATCCCAGGAATAAGTGATTTAAGCTCGTAGAATTTCACAAGGGCACGTGTGCTCCCAGGCATGCCCCATGAGGCTAGCATGGTTCCCACACCATTTTGTGTATCATTTGGAACTAAGTGAAGCAAAAGAGCAGAGAAATAAAACCCGTTGGATCACATATCATACCGATGGGATCTTATTTGCCTTGGCCTGATATGACCTAAATAATTTGCCTCCAGAAAGAAATTAACCCAATTCTACAAATAAATTGTGATGTGAGAGAATTCAGCAGATGGGAATTTTAATTCCACATCTATGTTTAATTAGCTCTATGATCCTGGGAAAGGTTCTCATCCATACTAAATTCCAACTATCTTTTTGTAAAAATGGGGAGATGCTACACTCTTTTCATGTAAAATTTAAACTTGAATGTACAATAAATGCTGTTTTCACTTCCTAGCTCTGTATAAATTATTTGAAGCATAGAAAGAACACAGATTCAAATTATCAAAGTCTTATAACCTAACTTATTTGAAAGAGACTTGTAACATTTTTATTTGCAGGTTTACAAAATAATTTATTTGTAAAGATTCAGAACGAATTTTTCATAGTTAAAATCTAAACGTAGTATAACCATTATCTATGGGGTGGGCAGGCTACAGTTTGAAAGTGCTATTTATAATAGCACCACCTTAATATGGTTGTCACATACCCCATAGTATTAATACTATTCATAAGTTCCATTAGGGGAACAAAGAAGGAAACCCAAAGAGATCTTACAATTTGCTTTCAGCTACATGGAAAATAACTAGTGGACACAGGACTTTCTATTAAGGAACTCATCTTTCTAAATCTGATTTTTTTATTAGAACCATACAAAATCAATAAAAATAAATACCCTAAGCAAGAGATTAAAAATGCTCAACTAGAAAGATAAGAAAGAGAAATCTCAACATAATGGGGAGATAACTCCTTGTTCTGCAGAAGTGCTCATGCTTCTTACTTATATAGTAAAATCATAGAGGTAAGAAGTTCATATTTAGTGCTTTGTGCTATCAATCTAGACTTGCACACAGCAAGTGCTAAATGATGAATCACCAGTTATATGAATGATTGATAACTTGTGAATGTGAGAATTCGGATCAAGTGTCTCTTCCAGAATTCTCTCCCTGGCTCCCAAGCCCCAGTCGAGGCAATATGCTTCTCTTCTCTGATAAGCTTAGATCATTATGGCATTTAACATAGGACATTAGAATCTACCCTTATGAGGCCCTTTCCTTGTGGCTGTGAACTGCATGAAAGGAAGCCCTGAATTTAATCAACTCTTTGTCCTGTGCTCCTAGCACATGGTAGATATAAGGAATATGTAATGAATTAAAATGAATAAACAGACAAAACGTTTTTGGAAGAGAGAGCACAATTTTGTAATTTTGGATTTATTAAAATTATGTTATTTGAAGCTGGAGAGAGTAGTGGGATAAAAACATAGGAACTTGACCCTGGAGGATGTTCACAGGAGAACGCAGAGGAGATGCATAATACAAGAGTTACTGCAGGCAAACTGGGAGAACCCAAAATATATGGGATCCTGCAAGTGAGGAAGAAAGCAGCAAATGCTTCTCATGGTCTCTACACTATGCGTTATAAAAATTCACACTTGGCATGGATCTTAGAGCACCACCTTAAGTTGCAATTCAATTTCAAATTTGGGCTTGTCTCATCACAGCTGTCACCTCAGAGAACCCAAGGCAAGTGAGGCTTGAAAACATCCAACTTTTAGTCTGGAATTGCTAATCCTTCCGTGTGGGCTGGCGCAAACTACTTATGCTAAAAATGCTTCAATTTTATTTGCACGGCGAAAACATCACCATCTCCCTCATCGGGCTGTTGTACGCAATCACTAATAAAACATTATGATAAAGCTCTCTGCAAATATGAAGTGCTATTGAAATGCAGAGTAATACACTGGACATCTTTGTTTTCCATCAGACACATCCCACGAGACATTTCCTTCCTTCCAGAACATGTACACTCAATGAAGTGTCCATCTGGCAGGCAGGACTCTGCCAAGAGTGGAAAGGCAAATTATTATAAGGTAAAAAGCTGATTGCTAGTGTGCAAAGGTGGTAAAAGACTTGGAGCCACGCCTGCCTAAGGGTTAAGAATAGGGATTAGGACAGACCAGAATGTGCAACATACTTGGTATTTTCCCCGGGGAGAATGAAGGCAGGGAAAATTTCTGGCTACCTGGGCCCCATTGCCTTCCCTCCAAAAACATTGCACTTGGCTAATGGAGCTGTAACTTTGTTTTGATTTCCTGAGTGGTCTTGAGTTACCTAATATCTGGCTTGCTTCCCTACATGGCTGCCTCTTAGATCTCTCCAGTAAAATCATGCTTAAGCCATTTTCATTAGGAACTGAGTACTACACGACCATAAAGTACCTTGTGAAATACCTTGATTAGTAGAGATCAAAGGCCCAGCTTCATTAGTTTTGCTTTCTTTTCCCCTCCTACTTTGCCTTTGCGTAAAACTGTATTAACCTGACTAAGCCCAGCTCTCCAAAGTTTGCACAATCTGGAAAAGATAACTTTTTGTCCTAGGAGCACGTGGCTCGCAGGTTTTCTGTGGCTAGGGCCCACTCCATACACCGTCTATCCTGTCTGTCCTGTGCAGAGAACCCGGCCTGCTCAGAGAGCAGCCCTGCTGTGGTTGCTTAGGCCAGGCCTCCCGGGGCTGAAAAGGACCGGGATTAACACCACTGCAGCAGAAGGCTGTGGATAGTGAGCCTAGGAGCCTGGCTTTCCTCAGCTAATTGAATCCTTTCAAACTCACTCAAGTGCCAAATCCCTCAACAAAGCTGTGCAGAGCTGGGTTTAAATCCTCACTCCTTCACCCCTCTGAGCTTCAAGATTCCCATATGTAAATTTAGGATATTAGTGCCCCCTTCACAGGTCTGTTACAAAGATTAAATAAAGTCATGTTTACAAAACACTGAGCAGAGTGCTTAGCACATACAAAGCACTCAATAAACGACGATGGCTATCTGTGTGTCCAGTGTTCCCTTACAGTTCTAGAAAGAAGAGCTAATGCAAAACCATGACACACTGACTATTTTCTGGAAAGTGTTACCAATTACTCAACCACAGCAGCCTCTGACTTGCTTTTGGATAAATGTCCCAGTGAGGAATGGAAGATGTTTCCTTGGATTAGGGATCTGGAGCCAGGCAAACCTCAAACTTTCCCACAGTCTCATGGAAGAGGGTGTCTGCTCTTGGTCTGAGGAGCAAAAGACACAGTAGAAGCTCTGGTTTTCAGTCTGATAGGGTGGAGTCACACAGAATGGAGACCAGGTAAGATTTTTTTCTTTTCAAAAATTATTTTAAATTCACAAATAAAAATATATATATGTAGATATAAAATTGTTTGTGTGTATATATCTTCTTATATCTGTGTATTTGTACATATATAGTACATGTATAACATGATATTACATTTGATTCTTTGCAGATATACAGGAAAATAGGATTCATTTTGACATAATTGTGAAAGCATAGAATACAATTTGTTCTTTTTTTAATTAGTTGTTCAAAACATTACATAGTTCTTGATATATCATATTTCATACATTTGATTCAAGCGGATTATGAACTCCCATTTTTACCCCGTATACAGATTGCAGAATCACATCGGTTACACATCCACTTTTTTACATACTGCCATACTAGTGACTATTGTATTCTGCTGCCTTTCCTATCCCCTTCCTATCCCCCCTCCTCTCTCCTCCCCTCCCCTCCCATCTTCTCTCTCTACCCCGTCTACTGTAATTCATTTCTGTCTCTTGTTTTTTTTTTTTTCCCCTTTCCCCTCACTTCAGTTCAGCAAGATCTTACTCTCAAGGAACACACAGTGATATTATGTATGCTTAACAGAGTGAGAAGAGGTAGTTGGAGGAGTTCTTAGCCTGTGTGGCATGCATTTGCAGTACAGAACCTAATAAAATCCAAAATTATGCGTAAAGTGATCCAAAAGCTTGTGCCTATAGAACTCCACATTCTCTTCTATTTTGGAAAATGTTAGAAAATTAAATTTCAATAAGAAGTTTGCTTTAGTGATGTGGAGAAGCTGTAGCTTTTCTCTTGTATCTCCCTGTTAGACTCTTTCGTTGACACATACTTTATCATGATCTATGCTATGGTTCCAGGAAACTAATAAAACCAGCTAAATAAAGCTATGCTCTGACACCTGGATGGCAACTTTGGTATTCACAGACCCAATTCTTGGATTCACACTTGAGTTTTACCTTTTCCTACTTTTTCTTTTGGGTTCCCAAACAGAAACCTACTTCCTGGATTCCATGCTCTCAGTTCCCTGAGTCCTCAGTTACTTCCCTGTCATCTGTGAAGACTTATAACCACATTTTCATCCGTTTTAATTCCTTCAAGAACCCATCCTAAATGCTACCTCTCCAGGAAATCTTGAGGCGAATAATGATAATTATTAGTATATTTTAGATAAAAACTAGAGCAGGCACTTGGACATTTACATGGGCCATGAAATTTACTTCTTCTAATTAGGTTTATAAAGTAAGTATGATTACACCCATTTTAAACTAAAGGAAGAAAAAAGTGACTCACTCATTACCTAAAGAGCAAAGACAGGTTTGAAACACAAATCTCTTTTACTTTTTTTTTTATTGGTTGTTGAAAATATTACAAAGCTCTTGACATATCATATTCCATACATTAGATTCAAGTGGGTTAAGAACTCCCATTTTTACCCCAAATACAGATTGCAGAATCACATCGGTTACACATCCACATTTTTACATGATGCCATATTAGTAACTGTTGTATTCTGTTACCTTTCCTATACTCTATTATCCCCCCTCCCCTCCCCTCCCATCTTCTCCCTCTACCCCATCTACTACAATTCATTTCTCTCCTTGTTTTTTTCCCCATTCCCCTCACAACCTCTTATATGTAATTTTGTGTAACAATGAGGGTCTCCCTCCATTACCATGCAATTTCCCTTTTCTCTCCCTTTCCATCCCACCTCATGTCTCTGTTTAATGTTAGTCTTTTCCTCCTGCTCTTCCTCCCTGCTCTGTTCTTAGTTGCTCTCATTATACCAAAGAAGACATTTGGCATTTGTTTTTTAGGGATTGGCTAGCTTCACTTAGCATAATCTGCTCTAATGCCATCCATTTCCCTGCAAATGCCATAATTTTGTCAATTTTTAGTGCTGCATAATACTCCATTGTGTATAAATGCCACTTTTTTTTTTTATCCATTCATCTATTGAAGGGCATCTAGGTTGGTTCCACAGTCTAGCTATTGTGAATTGTGCTGCTATGAACATCGATGTGGCAGTATCCCTGTAGTACGCTCTTTTAAGGTCTTCAGGGAATAGTCCAAGAAGGGCAATAGCTGGGTCAAATGGTGGTTCCATTCCCGGCTTTCCCAGGAATCTCTATACTGCTTTCCAAATTGGCCGTACCAATTTGCAGTCCCACCAGCAATGTATAAGAGTACCCTTTTCCCCATATCCTCCCCAGCACTTGTTGTTGTTTGACTTCATAATGGCTGCCAATCTTACTGGAGTGAGATGGTATCTTAGGGTGGTTTTGATTTGCATTTCTCTGACTGCTAGAGATGGTGAGCATTTTTTCATGTACTTGTTGATTGATTGTATGTCCTCCTCTGAGAAGTGTCTGTTCAGGTTCTTGGCCCATTTGTTGATTGAGTGTCTGTTCAGGTCCTTGGCCCATTTGTTGAATGTTGATTGAGTTGTTTTCTTATTGTTTAATTTTTTTGAGTTCTTTGTATACTCTGGATATTAGGGCTCTATCTGAAGTGTGAGGAGTAAAAATTTGTTCCCAGGATGTAGGCTTCCTATTTACCTCTCTTATTGTTTCTCTTGCTGAGAAAAAACTTTTTAGTTTGAGTAAGTCCCATTTGTTGATTCTTGTTTTTAACTCTTGTGCTATGGGTGTCCTATTAAGGAATTTGGAGCCCGACCCCACAATATGTAGATTGGAGCCAACTTTTTCTTCTATCAGACGCAGAGTCTCTGATTTGATCAAGCATCTTGATCCATTTTGAGTTAACTTTTGTGCATGGTGAGAGAAAGGGATTCAGTTTCATTTTGTTGCATATGGATTTCCAGTTTTCCCAGAACCATTTGTTGAAGATGCTATCCTTTCTCCATTGCATGCTTTTAGCCCCTTTGTCAAATATAAGATAGTTGTAATTTTGTGGATTAGTCTCTGTGTCCTCTATTCTATACCATTGGTCCACCCGCCTGTTTTGGTACCAGTACCATGCTGTTTTTGTTACTATTGCTCTGTATTATAGTTTGAAATCTGGTATCGCTATGCCGCCTGATTCACACTTCCTGCTTAGAATTGCTTTTGCTATTCTGGGTCTTTTATTTTTCCATATGAATTCCATAATTGCTTCATCTATTTCTACAAGAAATGCCGTTGGGATTTTGATTGGCTAATTTGTTCTTTATTCAGTCCCCAGTACTTCCCCTTTCACTTCCCTCCACACCCACCCTGTTCCTTTCCCTTTGCTTTACTGATCTTTCTGCTATTTACTTATAGTTTTGTTTGTTTTTTTTTAATTAGTGCTTTGTGGATATACATGATGGTGAGCTTCTCTGTGATATTCATAGATGTTCTTAGGAAAGTGAGGTCAGGTCCTTCCCTATCTCATCTCTCCTCCCTTCACTTCAATCCCCTTTGTCTACTCTACCAATCTTTTTTCTATTTTTTTTACCCCCACCCTTATTTTGAATTAGCTTCTGATTATCAGAGAGAACATTTGGCTTTGTTTTTTTGGGACTGGCTTATTTCACTTAGCATAATATTCTCCAGTTCCATCCATTTACTAGGTAATGGTATAAGTTTATTGTTCCTTATGGCTGAGTAATATTCCATTGTGTGTATATGCCACATTTTCTTTATCCATTCATCTGTTGAAGGGCACCTATGTTGATTCCATAGCTTAGCTATTGTGAATTGTGCTGCTATAAAAAATTGATGTAAATGCATCACTCGAGTATGCTGATTTGAAATCCTTTGGCTATATACCAAGGAGTGGAATAGCTTGGTCATATGGTCATTCCATTCATAGTTTTTTAAGGAATCTCCATACTGCTTTCCAACATGATGTTTTAATATAGGTATCAGGATACATTTTTTTAAACATATCAAACCCAAGGTGGAGTTGGTCCATTTTAATTTTTTTTTTTTTGAAATATTGAAGTCTCATTTTAAATTATCCATTTGTTTTCCCCATCTCTGCGGTGTTGTTCATATATTTTCTGTGTTATCCGAATAGCATAATAAAATAAAGGAAAATGCATTTTTGTGTTACTAGTAATTACCATTATTAATTTTTGCACTGTTTATTATGTACCAGGCACTATAAAAAGAAAGATATCTATTTAGATTTAGATTAATTGAAGTAATAAGAACTCATATCTTTCAGAATGTAGAGCCCAGTTACTTGAATATCAAGTTCTATAACATTTCAGTTTGGTTGATTTTTTAAAATTTTCTGTCTATCATCTACTTTTTTCTCAAAACTATCACAATATGGGCCAAAATGGAGCAATGAGAACATAAACCATTTGTCAGAGATCTAGAAAGCTTATTTCATAAAGAGAATAAATTAGTGCCTCAGTTTTTCCCCACCTTCCATTAGATTTTCTTCCCAAACACTCTCATACACATTTTGTTTGATTCCTGTTATGCTTATTGCCCTGTAGATGGGGTCGGCATTTTCATTTTATTGTTTAGAAGGAAAAACTAAACTTTAGTTTATAACCTTGGCTTCCCATTCCCATTACACCAAAGATAGTTGTGGAGAAATTGTGAAACAAAAATCATATCCATATGTCCCCAATTCCCTCTTCCTCAAAGGTAACTAGAGCCATACTAATGGAATATTCTTGAAGAGACACACCTGGTATAATACACCTTATCAGGACTCCAACAGAGAGAACCAAAGCTTATGGATTTCAGATAATATTTTTATCCTTGGACTTCAAGACTATCAATATGTAGCTTGATCTTGGCTCCCTGTTATAAAGTGTAAGACTTTTGTATTTCAAACATACAAAATACTATAGGTTTCAAAACGTAAGGACTCAAGCCTGCCTTCGGAGGACAGAGTTTGCATTATGTTATAGATGATAGTTATTTATCTATCAGTGACTCTAAGAGATTTTAAATGTTTCAGGACCAGATGATGTTATTTTTTTCTCTGAGTACTGAGCTTGATATAGTGCCTAACACATGACTTATAGGCTGAATGAATATATGAATGAATGCCATCAATGTACAGCTCAGCAATCTAAAGGACTGCTGTGAGGGTTAATGTTATGTGCCAACTTGGAGGGGCTACTGGACAACCATCTGTGGTTAAGCATTATTTCTGGGTGTTTCTGTGAGTGCGTTGTGCATCCTATTATTAGTTGGATATGTAGACTGAGTAAAGCAGACTGACTTCCACAATATATGTGTGATGGTGGGGGGAGACTCATCTAATTTGTTGAAGGCTTGAGTATAATAAAAGTTTAAATAAGAAAGAATGCTTTCTCTGCCCTTTTTAACTAGCTTCAAGGCAGAATATGAGTCTTTTCCTGTCTTTGAAGTAAGACTCAGACTTAGAACCAAAGGTGCACCACTGACTCTTCTTGCTCCCAGATCTTCAAACTCAGAGGACAATTGTATCATTGGCTCTTCTGGATCAGATGTTTCTTTTCTTTTATTGATGTTATTGTTTACCTATTCTCAAGATCATTGGCTTACTGAATGCATTTTCAACTTGCAATATTTTCAAGTTAGAATGGGCTCATCAGGACGTAGCCCCAGTGTAAAAGGAGGAGCACCTGATGGTTCCACGTACTCTGTACTCTGAGGCTCTCTTTTTTTGATCCTCATCAGCACCATAGTTATGACAGTGGGTTTTCCCTCTTATTGCTATGTAATGTACTTTCTATCTAGAGAAATGCCTTTGTCCTAAAGTCTATGATATGACTGGAGCCACATTGGCTTTTGGATTATTTGCTTGGAGAATCTTTCTCATCCATCTTTTTCTCTTCAACCCACCATGTGTCATTGAATTGAAATCTGATTCTTTTAAACAGAATATAGTTGGGTCAAGGTATTTTCTCATTCTTCCTATACACTTGCCTCTGCCTGATATTTGACGTATTTAGACCATGTGCATTTATTTTAACTTGCAGGGCCTGTGTTTGCTCTTTCTCTACTTGTTTTCTCTGTTTCTCATTCCTCTACTGGAATTTTTTTTTGCCTTCCTATGAGTTATCTAAATATCTTTTGATGAATTCCTCTTGACCTAGTGCTTTCCAGATTTTTCTTAGTAGTTGCTTTTAACATGATCATGGCATTTGCAGGGAAATGGATAGCATTAGAGTAGATCATGCTAAGTGAAGTTAGCCAATCCCTCCAAAACAAAGGCCGAATGTCTTCTCTGATATAAGGGACTCAAAATGGGGTAGGGAGGAAGAGCATGGGAAGAAGATTACCTCTAGATAGGGAAGAGAGGTGGGAGGGAAAGAGAGGGAGAAAGGGAATTGCATGGATGGTGGAAGAAGACCCTCATTGTTATACAAAATACATGTATGAAGATGTGAGGAAAAAAAGAATAGCATTACCTTAGATTAGGTAGAGAGAAGTGATGGGAGGGGAGGGGAAGGGATGGGGGGATAGGAAGGATAGGAGGGGAGGGGAAGGGATGGGGGGATAGGAAGGATAGTAGAATGAAACAGACATTATTATTATTGTGTGTATATATGTGACTGCATGACCAATATGATTCTGCAAACTGAAAACTCAGAAAAATGAGAAATTATATCCCATCTGATTCAAATGTATGATATGTCAAGGTCATTGTATTGTCATGTGTAACTAATTAAAACAAATAAAAATTTAATAAAAAAAGAAATTAAAATCATCTTAAACATTTGCATGAATATAGCATCCTTCCAAGGAATCACTCTTCGTGGCAATTTATTATTCCAAGAATGTTACCTTACCACATTGGTTATTCTGTTGGTCCTTAAAATGGATTTAGAGCCTATTTTGAAGATTTCAAAAAATAAACTATTATCAACTTAAAAAAAGAAGATCTAAAATATTTTATGATACCTTCTATCAGTTGTATCAGTTTTGGCTATTATGTTGAGCACTATGACACATTTTAAATTAATTTCTTATGGGGTCAGAGTTTATTTTTTAAATGTTAATGTGTAATTTTATGGTACCATATATTGAAAATGTTGTCCTTTCTCTGTTGAATTGTCCTTGCACCTTTGCTGGAAGTTAATAAACCATACATGGATGTCTAAACAAACAAACAAAAAACAATTTGCTTATGTGACTTACCCAGATGTTCTGGTATCAACTTCTTGCCACTTCAAGCATGGAAATTTCCTGCTTGAATTTAGATTTGTATGTCTCACACCCCCACTTTAAAGAATCGCTATTTTGAGTGTCATAAGGAGCTATAACTTTACCTTTAATTATCACATATCATTTGAAAAATTTATGAGAAAATGTCTATTGTATATATACATATGAAAAAATGGTGAGCATCACTAGCAATTAGAGAAATGCAAATTAAAACTACATTGAGTTTTTCTGTTGTTCTTTCTTTATTCTAGATGTTCCATAATTAATTCCTTTTATCATTTCCTTTCTTTGGTCACATTGAAGGATGGTTCTGCAAGTGACAAATTATTTTAATTTGCCTTCATTAAAGAATGATTTTATTTACTCTTCATTGCTGGAGGACATATTATGTATGGGAATTTTTTTTCAAAAGTGGAAAAAATACTCTGATTCCATTTGGTCTCTGTGGATTCAGGCGAGACTTGCTATCATTTTAATTGATATTCCCCTATCAATCGTGTTGTTTCTCTTCGGTTACTTTTTTAAAAAAAAATAGCTTTAATTAGTTATACATGACAGTAGACTGCATTTTTGATACATCATACATAAATGGAGTGTAACTTCTCATTCTTCTGGTTGTATGTGATGGAGAATTATACTGGTTGTATAATCATATATGCATATAGGGTAATAATGACTGATTTATTCTACTAACACTCTTCTTACCCCCATATCTCCTCCCCTCCCTCACTTCCCTCTGTCTAATCCAAAGTACCTCTATTCTTCCATAGCTCCCCTCCTTATTGTGAATTAGCATTCACATATCAGAGAGAACATTTCCTTTGGTTCTTTGAGATTGGCTTATTTCACTTAGCATGATATTCTCCAAATCCATCCATTTACCTGCAAGTGCCATAATTTCATTCTTCTTTAAGGCTGAGTAATACTCCATTGTGTACATATAGCACATTTTCTTTATCCATTTACCTGTTGAAGGGCACCTAGGTTGGTTCCATAGTTTAGCTATTGTGAATTAGGGTGCTATACTCATTGATGTGGCTGCATTACTGTAGTATGCTGATTTTAAGTTCCTTTGGGTATAAAGTGAGAAGTGGGATAGCTGAGTCAAGTGGTGGTTCCATTCCAAGTTTTCTGAGGAAACTCCATACTGCTTTCCATAGTGGCTGCGCCAATTTGCAGTCCCACCAGCAGTGCATGAGTTTATCTTTTAGCCCACATCCTGGCCAACATGGAGTGAGATGAAATCTCAGTGTAATTTTAATTTGCATTTCTTTAATTGCTAGTGATGTTCAACATTTTTTCATATATTTGTTGATAGATTATATTTCTTCTTCTATGGAAGTATCTGTTCAGTTCCTTACCCTTTATTGTTTGGGTTAATTGTTTTATTTGGTGTTAAGTTTTTTGAGTTCTTTATTTATACTGGAGATGTTCTATCTGAGGTGCAGGTGGTAAAGATTTTCTCCCATTCTGTAGACTCTCTGTTCACATTCTTGATTGTTTGCTGTGAAGAAGCTTTTTAGGTTTGATTTCACCCCTTTTATTGATTCTTTATTTTACTTCTTACATTTTAGGAGTCTTGTTAAGGAAGTCAGTTCATAAGCTGACATGATGGAGATTTGGGCTTTCAAGATGAAATTTTTTGTAGATCTTGGTATAATGGGTAATTTCCTGGTCATTTAGATTATTATGTTAGGAGACTGTAGGTCTTATTTAAAATAATTATTCAGCAATCAGTTACCCTGTTTCACTTTAGTACTCATGTCCTGGACAACTTTTGTGAGCTGTGATTCCAACGTTAGTATAATTTTTAGAGCTTTCTGGTTCTATTTTGGATTGCTTTCTTTATCTAGTCCACTGGAGCTTGGCAGGTTCTACTTAAGGAGACAGAGAAGTTACTGCTGCTGGGCTACCTGGTGCCCCTAGGTGGGGGAAGGGAGTCTGTCTTGCAGAAACAAAGATCATTTGCAAGCCAGGCACTTGTTCTGGCTGACTCTCCCTGCTCGTGAGGGAAGAAGAGTACTTTACAGTTTAGGACATTCTTTTGTGGCATAATTTCCATTGCTGATGCACCTGGCTACTTGGGAGGAGGTCTCTGGTCTAGCAGGAGAGAGTGTGCTTCCCTTGGCTGAGGATTTTCACTGGATTGTCAATTGATTCTCTTTGCAGTTCTGTTGGGTTCACCCGATATAGATGGAAGAACTTTGATGCCCTTGGAGGAGAAGTAAGCCTACTTGGGCCACCTTTTCTTGCAACAGTGGGAGATGTGAAATGCCCAGCTTGGGTCACCTTAATCTATTGGGTGTCGGGTTACGAGACACTCTCTTTTTGTGTTGTTCTAGTGCTGGGGTCCTTACCCACAGTGTGCTCTCCTTTCCACCTTTGAAAAACTTACTTGGTGGTTCCTTGCATTACTTCCAGAATTTATAGTTGTGCTTAACAGTGGAAGTCTTACCTCCCTTCATTTCCAAAAATCATTATTACACCAATTATAGATTTTTAGACTTGCATCAGTTCAGACCAAAAATTTGCTGCCATTATGTATGTTACATGTCTTCATCTTATCTGCTGTATATTACATGTCTCCCCTAACCACTGACCTTAAGATTCTCTATTTATAATTTACTTAAAGCCACTTGATTATCATGGGCTTTGATGTAGTTTTCTCCATTTTCTTAAATGGGAATTTATTGAATTTCTTAGATCTGTTTTTTTTTTAATTTTTTTAGTTGTAGATGGGCACAATACCTTTATTTTATTTATTTTTATGTGATGCTGAGGATCAAATCCAGTGCCTCACACATGCTAGGCGAGCACTCTACCACTGAGCTACAACCAACCCCAGAACTGTCTGTTTGTTTGTTTACTGTTCATAACATTTTGAAAAATATTAGCCCTCATTTATTCAAGGAATTTTTCTAGTCTCTTCCCTGTCTTTTCTACTTTAGGGATGACAATTAACTTGTCCCATAGTTCACTGCAACTATTATATTTCTTTCTGTTTAGTGATTTCTCTTTGTGTTTCATTTTGGACAGTTTCTATTATTGTGCCTTCATATGGATTAATCTTTTCTTTACAGTGTTGCTATATTTTGGATAGTGTTTGAGTTTATTCCCCAAGTTTGGTTCTCCATGTGGCAATGTGAGAGGCAGTAGAAACTTTAGGAGGTAGGCCTAGTGTGAGTTCACTGGGGAAACTGCCTTTGGAAGGTGTTAATGCCCATCTTACAGAATGAAGTAGTTCTCCTCAGAGAACACTGTTGTCAAAGGAGCAAGGCTGGCCCCTCTTCAGATTCTTCCCATTTGTTCTCACCCTCTTTCCTATATCTCCTCCTTAATGTCATCAGTCATTTATAATTCAATCAGAGGGGGTTTTCATCAGAGCCAAGTTGATGCTAACACCATGTTCTTGGTCCTTCATAACTGTAAGCTAATAAACCTCTTATCTTAATACATTAACCAGCCTTATGTATTTTGTTTTAGCAACAGAGAACAGACTAATAGGTTTAAACTACTGGATCCCATCTATGTATTTTTCATCTTAATCACTGCAGTTTTTATCTCTAGAATCCTTGGTGGGTTCCTTATATCATTGATGTGTGTTCTTTACATTCTCCTACTTTCCATTACTTTCTTGAACATTTGATATATGTTTATAATAAATATTTTAATACCCCTATCTAATAATTTTATTATGTGCATAATTTCTGAGGATATTTCTATTAATTGAATCTCTCTCCTTGTTAGGGTTTTTTTCTGTTTCTTTGGCTGTCTGCTAATATTTATTTATACATTTTACTTGTTGAATGCTAGACAGTTTTGCATTTGCTTTAATATTCTTGAGCTTTTTGCTGGGGAATAGCTGAGATACTTGGGAACATTTTGATTCTTTTTAATGGGAACTACAGCAGCCTTAGGTCCATGGGTAATTTTGTCCAACTACTGAGACTGCCCTTCTCAATACCCTGAGTACTGTATTACAAATGGGTTTTCCTCCTTGGATGTTAAAAACTTGAAATATCCTTTACATCATATGAGCTCCAGGGGCATTCTTTTTTTCTTTTTATATGTGTTTCTTTTCTCAGATGCTAGTGGCTTCCTTGCACTCAAGCACTGACCAATACTAAACAGAAGACTCAAAAATCTCTCTGAGAATTCCTGAAACTCTCCCTCTCCCTTTGCAACTCTCTTCTCATTGGTATTCTGCCTGTAAATTCTAAGTCCCTTAGCCTTACTGTACTCTAAAGTTGGTCTATTCAGCTCAAGGAGACTTCAAATGACCATTGGACATCACTTTTCCCTGCATATTACCCAGAAACTCTCCTCTAAATTAGGGCAACCATAAGGGTCATCTTCTTCTTTATTCTTATTCTGTAGATTATTATCCTATGCTACCTGTTTTGTGTGCAAAAACCATTCTTTCATCTCTTTTGACCATAGTTGTGTAAAGTGAAAGAAAAATATAGTCTGATTCTCCATGATGAGTGGATCTAGAAATCTATTACTATATATATGAATGGCATTACATAAAAATATGCATCCTAGATATATTCCATTTAATTGCAAACTAGAGTTGCTCAGTACCTGATATAAGGTACACATTCCGTTGGAATTAGACTTTATTTTGTCCAGCAAGGACCAATTATCTTTGGAAATTTCTCAAGCTTGCCCCAAATATACTTCCCTGGTTTGTTAGAAGGGCACTTTCGGATAGTAGTGTTATGTCGGACAGAGATCAGAAACTAATCTTGGGAAGCTGTGTGTAAATAAATGCTGTAAAGATAAGGAGAAAATTGTGGTAGATGTTTGAATGATCATGTGATAAAGGTCTTAAGAATGATCTCTGTTGTCAGATTAGCCAGTTCCATGTTCACTAGCTGTGTGACTACACAGATTGCTAAATTTCTCAATGTCTCAATTCCCTTGCCTGTAAAAATACACACACACACACACACACAAAAAAAAAAAAAAAAACACAAACACATTAGTTTCTACCTCATAGAATAGTTTTAACAGTAAGAGTTTGTAGATTCAGTACTTCAAACATTTCTGACATAAGAAGAAATGGATAAGGGAAGAAAAAAACCTAGGTTTAGAAGAGCCAAGCAACTTACCCAAGTTGACACAGCCAGAGAATGGAGGAATTGGAGTCTTCTGTCCAATTCTATCTGCCTCCAAAACCTGTGTTCTAGTCTATCATTTTAGTGTTTTTCAAACGTGAAGCCAGGACAGATATATTTCTTTCAAAATAAACAAAAGTTATTTTTAATACCAATGTTTTTTAAATGATTTGTTATTAGGATATTGCTAAAATATGTAGAAATATAAGCCTACTTATAACTTCTTGTGCATGTAAATCATTTCAGCTGTAAAATTCAGGCACATTCACTAATTAAAGGCAGACAAAAGATGCAACCCAGTATAATTCAATTTTATAACATTTATTTAATGTGATGAATGTTGTTCTTTTCTGAAAACTAAAAACCACTCACAAATAAACATGGCAGTCACTACGAAGGTTCAAGTTCTTTTGTGGTCATCCTGCCCATACATCTGTGAGCCATGAGATCAGTCAATTTTTCCACCAGTCTTCTCTGTTCCAACTACTGCCAAACCATAACATGATGTCATTTGGTCCTTGCTTAGCAGGAATTCACCATTTACATAGTAATTCTGCCTCCATTATTTTTTCCACTTCAGCCCAGGCTAAAGTAGAAGTACTCTGGGATAGCAAACATAAAATAAAAACACTGATAAGGTCTCCCAATATCAGGCAATTAACAATGGTGACATTGCAATCAGGTTGTCAAATGGGCTTATGTAAATATTTTTAGATAGCCCTTTATATGAAATCCTCAAACAGACAATGTTCATGGACTCTTAGGAATATGCACAAGAATCCACAGAGAATTGAAAATTCTAGTTTAGGAAATTCTGAGTTCTGTTTCCTCTTGCCTACTGGGGAGCATTAGTTTATACCAAAAATGAATTAAAATAATGCTAAAGCAGAACTGGCTAGAAGAACATAAGAGGCAACATGGATTTACCTTCTCAAATTTTTATACAATAGAAAGTAACACAGATTTTTTAAAATGAAAAGTTAATGACATTGAAATGGGATTGCTTGCATTTACAAATTAGTTTAGTGTTTGAGAAAAAGGGAGTTATGATCATGGAAAATGATTATTTTATACATTTTCAAGGAGTTGATCATTAATTAATGGTCATCCAGTATTGTATCACTGCTCAAGTCCATTACCTTCCATCTTCATCTACTAAAGATATTTCTCAAGGTAATATCCATAAACTGAGGATTGGCTATTTAAAACCTGTGTTGTAAATTCTAATTTCTCTACTTTCTGCTGTATCAAGCATCTCCTAAGGGGTAGTGTTATATGAATGCTCTCCAGGACACAAACAAGAGGAAAATGCATCATATACGCTACATTGAGCTCACATTTCTTCCTTACATTCATAGTACTCTTTACTTAAAAATAATGAAACCTGAGCTTTCAAAAAATTTGTAGTAGAATGTTAAGAACAGGGACTTTGGATTCCTACACCACCTCCTATTTTTTTCTGTCTTTGTGACTGTGGAAAAGTCTGTAAACTCTCCAACCTGAAGCATCCTCTTCTATCAAAAAAAGCATGACAGGATTTCTTTTCTTTCTTTCTTTCTTTTTTTTTTTTTTTTTTTTTTGTGTGTGTGGTGTGTGGTGCCAGGGATTGAACCCAGGGCCTTTTGCATGCAAGGCAAGCACTCTATCAATTGAGTTATTTGTGTACAACCAGAGATATGAAAAGTTGGGCTCTATAAGTGTAATATGAATTGTAATGCATTCTGTCATACATAACAAATTAGAACAAAAAGTAAATAAATAAAAGTCAAGAATTCCAGAAGAAAGAAAGAAAGAAAGAAAGAAAGAAAGAAAGAAAGAAAGAAAGAAAGAAAGAAAGAAAGAAAGAAAGAAAGAAAAGCATGGCAGGGCACCTGTCTTGGTGATATTTTAAAAATAAACCATGAGCACAGTGGGGGAGGGTGTCACTGAGTGTAAGAGTGCATGCTCAGCATGTGCAAAGCCCTGCTTTCAATTGCAAACACCGGAAAAACTAACTTTAAAGAAAGATTAATTAAGTGAGTTTACATGAAGAGCTTGGCATTATCTGTGTATAGTACCAAAAATCCAATGCTTATTCTTTGCTGGACACTCAATTTTAAGTACCTAACACGTGAGCTCAGTGTTCATTCAGCAACCTGTGAGTTAGTAATTCTTTCATTTCCACTTGACAGATGGGGAAACCCAGGGAAACAGTGATTAGTGAGTTATCTGTGCTCTCACGGCAGTTAAGCAATGAAGACTTCCATATCCAAAATCTGTGTTCCAGATTCTGTGCTAATTGGAAAGTTCTATACTCCTTCCAAGGAGTGTAGCTCCTCACACTGGAACTGGAGACCCTTTACTTAATCTCCTCATCTCACCATCCCACTTCTGTGGCCAGTTTTTCAGAACTTTGCCAGCTTTTTCCTCGGATGTTGCAACATCACTCAAGCTTTTTCCCCTGTTTTAAGACTTAACTCCATCTAGCCGGCATGGTTTTTAACATCATCTCTCCTCCTCCTCCTCATTACAGTCTTTCTAAAGTCAATCATCATCCTCAACATGCTGCCATGGTCTGTATTCTTCATTCCTTTCTGCCCACATCCCCTTCCACTACATTTGAGTTCAACATTTTGAGATTCCAGGATAGTTGTGGTTTCCTGAATAGATCACATAGTTTTATCACACATTGAAGCATTTTTTCTCTGTTTGATTTGGCCCTGTTTCTGTAAATGGCTAAATCCTTTGTATCCTTTAAACTCATCTTAAATCTTCCATAGAACATCTTTTCTGACATCCTTACCTGCACCTCCTAAATTCTTAATGTACTTAGTCATGTTAACTAAGCAAGAAAGTCATAGTATTCTGATTCTGAGAGAAAAAGGAGGAGGAGGAGGAGAGGAAGAGGAAGAGGTAGAGGAGGAAGAGGTGGAGGAGGAAGTGGAGGAAGTGGAGGAGGAAATGGAGGAAGTGGAGGAGGTGGAGGGGGAGGATAGGAAGAAGAAGAGGTGGAGGAAGAGGAGGAGGAGGTGGAGGAGGAGGAGGAGGTGGAGGAGGAGGAGAAGAAAAAGAAGGAGAAGGAGGAGGAGGTGGAGGAGGAGAAGAAGGAGGAGGAGATAAGAAGGAAGAGGAGGAGGAGAAGTAGAAGAAGAAGAAGAAAGCAGTTCAGGATATGGGTAGTATCAATTATTGTACAGAACTGCATCATGGGATTTTGTGATATCAGAGTTGCTTTGGTGAATACTAAAAAGCAATCAGGCCAAATATTACCTCCAAATTTCCTGCTGGAACAGTAGAAGCGTTGAGTGAATCCTATTCTATTTTCATCCATGTACCAGGAAACCTTTGTATAAACCTTTATGATCAGCAAAGCTCAATACATTTTCCCAAGACCTCCCACCTCTTTCTTCACCCTTCCCACCCCCAGTCCTTATTATTAAGTTCATGTTTGTTGTGAAAAAATTGGCTTCTATGTATCTGATTCATTTACACTTGACTCATCCAAAGGTTTTGTAAGAGAGGCTCAAGGTCCAAAAAGCCTGCTAAGCCTCTTTTGCAGAACTTTAAGATTACTTTTTTTTTTCTTAGTACCAAGAAGCTGCTTTTGGTCCAAGTGCAAGGAAACTTCAAATGACTTAGAAAGGCTGCAGAAATCAAAATATACACAAACATGCCAGCATGTGTTCCCTTGTCCTTATGTTACATATCTTTGCATGAGAATAGTTTTCAATTTCTCCCTCAAGGTATAGTCCAGGAAGTAATGGTTGCACAACATGACCCCAGAAACCCTTCTTAAAATGTTGCATAGTTGCCTGGGCCCTGGTGGGATATCTTTGTCCTTGGTGTCTAAACCATTTCAAAATCAGTGGGCACTGCCTCCCACACAACAGCGAATCTGGGTTTTAAGAATTCTATTGAGATGACAATTGGCTTACTGCCAGGTAAGGTAGATGAGGGTCTTTCCTGCCAAGCCACCTGGACCCTTGCTTCCAGCTGTACCATACAGTTAGGCCCAGTATATGAAGGTAGGAGAGAGATTTAGGAAATGATAATATAACCCATGTGTCCTCACATAATTTTCTCAGTTTTTGCTGCATGGCCGTAAGTCATTTATTCAAAGATTGAAAATTATATTTTAGAAGTTCAACAAATAGTTCATTGTACAGCAGACTTGGGCACTTAATTAGAAACTGCAGTACTTCGTTCACTGTATGTAATATTATAATGGCCCTTTTCTTTCATTATCCAAATGTTGTAGCTCATTTATCTTGTAGGATGTCTTGTGAAGTACACTACGGAAGTACTGTGACTGTTTACAAGTTAGACAATTATGGCCTTATTTGAGGAACGGGTTTTAGAGAGCATTTCCTTAATATTTTTTTTCCTGGCCACATTCTCTAATCCATACCAAACCACAGGATGTCCTAACAAAATCTCCACAATAGCAACAAAGTCCTCATCTGCTTACTGAACATTCTTGCAGGCTTCCTTTTGGAACCTCACTTTCATTCTCCTGCCATTGCAAGTCACTGGAGGGAAATCATTTTAGTGTTTTAGAGTCAGAGAATAGGCACTGAATCCAATCACCTTTCTGGATGTGCTGACACCATGATGTTCTGACTTATCATTTCTAAGCCTCATTGCCTTCTTGTACTACCCACTACCCCTTACAGAAAGGAAGGTCCTGAGACATATTCCTTGCCTCTAAATATCTAGAGGAGAATGAGAAACTTAGTTAACTAATGCCAAACATCTGGATATAGGGATACATCCTGATGTTCCCCTTCTTATTCCATTCTCATCCAGATGTTTGGCATCAAAAAGACAACACCTAATGTTTCTAAGACAATTCTGAAAAATATTGCAACTCTACAGATTGGGAATATGGGAAAATAAAGACCTAGAAAGATATAATTGAAGTTCATGCAATCATGAAGTGTCCAAATGAGTTGAATTAAACTCATTCATAAAATCTCTGAATACAAGAAACAGTCTTTGAAACTTGAGACTTTAAGCCACAAACAAAAAGACAACTCAGCTGAGAATAAACATATGGAACTTGTTACCCGAGAAGTACAGGATGAAGATACACATACTAACTCAAAATTATTTATGTACATTCACAGATGATTGACAGAGTTATTAAAAGCAACAAAAATGTTTTGGATACATTGCTAACTTTTTGACTTTGGTGTCAATTCTGACTTTTACCACACATCCCCTACCCATGCACAGCTGTATGAATGAATACCCTGGCTTGGTTGAAATCTAGTCTAGCAACTGTGACTTGCTTGGTTGCTGCTTATAATTAGTTTTTGAATGAATATTAATAGGTATAGTGCTTTAAAGTACATACTCTTACATGTGCATCTTTATTTTATCCTTATTATAATCTTTTGATATTGAAAAGGAAGAGGATTCCCAAGAGAACTGAGATGGAAGTAGTATGGGGAGAGAGCCATGGGAGAATAATTACACATTCAGGATCGGAGTCAGTCTGGAATCTTAATTCTACAATTCACAGGATTTGACACCTTAGATAAGTTACTTCAACTCTCCAAACCTTTGTTTTCTTGTAGATAAAATGGGAGTATTGAAGGGGCTTTCTTTGAGAGGTGTCTGTGAGAATTAATGAGAAAGTCCCATGTAAGTATATTGCCCAGTGCCTAGCACATAAAGATTCAATAAATACTATTTAGAGATAAAGACATTCATTTGTAAATATATGAACCAGTCTAATTAGCATATAAAACAGACGAATAAGATAATTCAAATAGAATTTTGAATTGATTGCTTTAAATCTGAACCTAGTGTTCTTTCCATGTGCCTGGCACATGCTATGTGGCCAAAGACAAAAGACTTGAGTTGTATTGTCCAAAAATAAAAAGGAAGTCTGGCATTGGGTATCTAAATGAGTTCTTCCATAAAATGACAAATATGAGCTCTATAAATCATTAAGTATTGTATATTTTAAGTGGACTTCTGTTTGCTTTATAATAAAAATATCCAATTTATTCCTGATTGATGACAGTTGACCACATGTTTGAGTCTGTGAGCTCACCACAATCTTCTTAGTAATGCTTGCATTTAGTAAATAGATTCTATCTACAGTTATAAGTAACAACAAATATTTGCATGTCCGTGTTTGAAGAAGTACTCCTTGACATCCATTCCTTAAATGAAGTTAACATTACCAAACAAAGTATAGCAGGAGAAGCAATCGATATAATTTTCATAATGTATCACAAAAGAGAAGGGAATGTATTTAGATAATTGAAGAAAAGACCTCTAAAACAGTTTTCCAGGAAAATATGATTAACTGAAAAAGGTCTGATCTAAAACATGAATATTTGCAATTGAGGATGGAATGTGTTAAGCCACAATTTATTTCCTATATACCACCCGTTAAAAACGTGGTAATTACGTGGTATTGGGCTCCTTGTGATCCAAGTCATGTTATGTTCACTATTATTCCTCTTCCACTACAACCACAGCATAGAACATGGATCTAGGGTTATAAAGCAAAAAGGAATATCATAGGTATGCCAGAAGTGAGCACTATCTGATAATTCTGGCTGAGCAACAATCACCTCAAAACATTTGGCTTAAACAAAATGATGTATCATTCCTGATGACTGTTGGAGGTGACCAAACAGTTCCAGTCAGGGCCACTTCACAGCTCGGCTGGCGTAGGATGGTCACTATGGCATCATTCTCAGGTCTGGTGATTGGTTCAATGCCCATGGGTTACAGATCACACATCTCCCATTATTTCACAGCTTTGTTCAGACTTGATTGTGCAATGACAGCTAAAATATGCCCAAGAGGTACCACCAGGTAAGACCTAATAAACCTTTAAGACTTATTTATTATCCCATTGGTCAAACATGCCATAAAACAAAGGTCAGATTAGAGAGAAAGTTAAGTAGATCTTAACTCTTTGTGAACCGTAAGGTGTCACTGTAAAGAATGGGACAGTGGAAGGTGTGAAGGGTTGGGGTTAGATTTCCTTCTACCACCACTGACAATCTGTGACAATATCTAATAGATTCTGTATTGGAGGTCATTCTGTACTTAACAAAGAACTTTCATAATCTTCATTTCATCCTCTCAAAAATTTTATAAGGAAAATTAGTTATGAAGGTATGTAAATTCAAACCTTTACACAAATTTGCTAAATGTCTTTGCTCCAGTCATCTAACACTTCATCATTAGAGAGAAATGAAAGGGCTTTGATGTCATAGTATAGCTGAGTTAATTCAGTTATTTAGCACACAATAAAAATATTACCTTTTATTCATTATTTTATTAATTTATATGCATCAGTATAGACTATTTCTAAGAAGCAATTAAAATAGTGAGATAAAGAATCTGAATCTCAATGTATCCCACAATTTATCTTGAATCAAGTTACTTAATAGTCTTCACCCTTTGTTGCTTTCCTCACCTGTAAAATAAGCATGAAAATAATTATACCTGCTTGATAGAGTTGTTGTAAAAGCTAAATAGAAATACCTGGAGAAATGTCTGCACCACCATACATATGCAAGCAAACATAACAATCATTTTTATGTCATGACACTACAGTAGACACTAAACCTATAAAAGTTTAAAAATTCATTTCATGGGTCCCCATGTATACTGCAGTCAAATGGAGGAAGAAGACATTGAAAAAATAAATACATCAAAAAAAAAAAATTACAGTCTGAGGTTAATGCCAGTCTAGGAGAAAATACTTTTCATAAAGTAGAAGAAATAAATTCCTGACTATGAGATGGTGGCAGTTATTTCTTCAGGAGTGATATTTAAGCTGAGAATTCTAGAACCCAAGAAATTTGAGTTTTTTTGGGAAAATGAATTGTAGTCAGAGAGGTAAAACAATTTGCTCTGTATCATGCAGACTAAAACTTAACCATACAAATTACTAAAATTAAATGGACTAAGCTCTCAGATAATTATAAATAACAGCCACAATTTCTGAACTAAACACAAAAACAAACAAACAAGTTAAAAAGGCAGACACCTGAATTCACAGGAGTATGAAAAAAATCAAGACAGATCTGGAGGTCAATGTTTACTTGAAAGAAGTGAACAACACAGATTGAACTTCCTTCATGTAACAGCCCCAAAATAAGCAGCAGTTGCATGTCATAAAGTGATTGATACTTGGGTAGAGACAATAGAGCTTTCCTTGCCCTGAAAACAGAATCTAAGCAACCATGGCTGCCGGAGCCTGAAAGGAAAATGCTAGAAATAAATAAAAGGGAGTGCCATACTCTCTGCATAAGACTTGAATAAATATAATAGTAATCTCTGAACCACATATAAATAGCCTACAGAAGAAAATGTGACTGAGATTTGAGCTACTACTGAAGAAATAAAGAGTTCAGTTTGGTTCCATCAATGTTAATTTACCCCCTTAGAGAAGGATAAACACTCTTTAGAGTAATGGAATAAAATCCAGGGTTATAATTTCATAAAAATAAAAATCTCCAAAATTATTCAACAAACTAAGGGCCAAAAAATGTGACTAATTTTCAAAAGAAATATAAATAATGAGATAACTAAGATATTGAAAATAATTTTAAGCAATCATTATAGTTATAACCAATCATGTAAAGGAAACAGAAAGATACGCTTGCAATGAAAGACATTTGGTAAACCTCAGGAAAGAAATAGGAACTATAAAAAATATAGAAACTATTAAAAAAGAACCAAGGGGAAAAATATTATACTATCTGAATTAATTCACTGTTTGCAAATAGAAATAACAAGGAAAAGAGTTGAAGTATTTGAAATTACCCAATCTTAACAACAGAAATGAGAATAATTAAAAAGAAACAAAAATCAACAGTTTCAGGGACTATATCCAAGGACTCATGAATATGTCTTTAAATCCATGAGGAGGAAGAGAAGAAAGAATATTTTTTGAAAATTTTCCAATTTGTTCAAGAACAAATTTATAGTTTTTAAAAAATTCATGAATTCTAATCAGAAATGTGCAAAGAAAATATCTTGGCCCTTCATAGTCAATGTACTGAAAAACAAAGATAAAAAGAAAATCTTAAAAACATCTAGATTAAAAAGTCACACCAAATACAGGAAAATAATAATTTGAAGTTAACATTGACATTTCAAGAGAACTCTAGAAAAAGACAATGGAACTACACTTTTGAAATGTTGAAAGAAAAAAAAAATCAATCCAGAATTTAATATCCAGTTAAAATGACTTTGAAAAATGAAGGTTCAAAAAACAATTTTCTGATAAGAGAAAACTAAGAAAAATTTACATCAGCAAATACTCAAAAATTTCTTCAAGCCAAATGGAAGGAACACCAAGTGGAAACTGTTTTTCAAGAAAAAATAAAAAATATAAGCAATAGTAAGTAGCTGAGAAAATATAAATGAATAGTATTTATTCTTTATTTGTTTTAAATAACATTTAAAAATGTTTTTTAGTTGTAGTTGAACACAATACCTTTATTTTTTTATTTTTATGTAGTGCTGAGGATGGAACCCAGTGCCTCACACATGCTAGGCAAGCGCTCTACCACTAAGCTACAACTGCAGCCCCTAAATAATATTTTTTAATGAGAACTATAACATTGGATTCTGGCAATTTGAAGTAGTTAAATGTTAAACAAATGAAAACTGTAGCAAAAAAAAAGGTGTATGAGGGTAAATGAAAACATACAGTTCCAAGATATTTTTATCATTTATGTGAAGTTAACACAATATTACTACTATTAGACTATAAAGTGATCCTCAGAGCAAACATTGAAAAAATAATGAAAAAATATATAGCTATTCATCCATAGGTTTATTAATATAGAATAATAAAAATTATTCAAATAGTTCAAAAGAAAGAAGAAGGGGAAGAAGCAGCACCCTCTCTCCTTTAGTGGGAAGAGCTAGGGTAGATTTGGAACTGTATTCATACTGTGTATAAAACTGCATAGGTTTATTGAAAGCTAGTGAGTAGGATCTTTATTTGTAGTATCACATCTTCAGGAGTTAAAGAATAAGCTTTATTTGAAAACCAAAGAAATTCAAAACAGAAAGTCTGGTGTACATTTACTGTTTCAAAATTGAGTAAGAAATTATTCTGCAGGTAAGTTTGAGAAACGACTCCTATATTCCACGAAACATGTAAACACCTCAGCATGTGTCCCCTCTTCTTCTGTAGCAATTTGTTTGTTCTTCTGTCTTAGTGCTCAACTCCACGGAAGCCTATAGGACCCCATCCTTCCTTCACCCCTATTTTTCTTGCCTCTCCTGTTCCTTCCCTCCCTCCTGCAGTTGCAATTTGAGAATTCAAAAGGTAGACCCAGTACTGGATCCCTTGTTTTGTGTCCCACCAATTAGCATCCTCTCAGTCACATGGTAAGTGCTCAATCAGTATCTGTTACTTGGAATTGATCATTATGAACAAAGGTGCATCTGATATGGACCAAAACCCTTTCCACCCAGGAGATGATCTTCCTGAGAAACACATGAATTGTGGAGACACTAGAGCAGAGTACATAATTATAACCTAAGAAATTGTGAGACCTCATGACACACTCAGAAAGTGACAGTCCAAATGTGAATTCAGTCCTTTGCTTATTTTTCTTTTCATTGTTGGCTTAAAACCTGACCATGAGTCATAGGCCAGACTGTGATACAAATGGGAGAAAATTTTTGTTCTTACATTTTCTTTTTATATTCTTCATCAAAATTCAGAAATGGCTAATCAATGGGTCACTGAAAAAAATCACGTTGGAATATTATAATAAAAATAAGTATATAAAATACACAAACAATATTACACAAAAATAAAAGACTTCAGAGTCTTAGCAGATCCTTTTAAGTACTTAAATGAAACTTATACTCTGACATCCATACTCAGTTTTATATAGTACAAGAGAGACAGCAGCTGTCATTAGGTTAGACAATTTCAGTATAAAAGCTTAAGAAAGAATTGAAACACTTAAAACAATTTGGAATAGAATAAATTTTGCATACATAAGTACATATATATTCTATACTATTTGTGCTAGTTATAGCATAAATTTGTGCTCATCATTAATCATGGTTATAAAAGTAACATTGGACATAAATTAGTTATTAAGCATCATACTGAGGCTTGTGTGTTACCTTATTTGGTCCTCAAAACAAATTTATGAGTTAGAAAATTGAGTCTGAAGGACAGTAAATAAATTGCAAATGCTATGCACATATTAAATAGAAGGACCACTATTCAAACCTATAGATTCTAGCTTTGGAGTCCCTAGTCTTAATCATTGCAATATATTTAATAGTTACAATAACATTTACCCAAAGTATTATAGAATCCAAGCACAAATTTAGTAAATTCCCTATGTACATGAATATATAAGTAAGTAAGTTATTTTTTTTAGCGTTTTTTTTTTTTGTTTTTTTTTTTTTGTTTTGTTTTAACTAGGGATCAAACCTAGAGGTACTTTACTACTGAGCTATATCCCCAGGCTTTTTATTTTGTATTTTAAGGCAGATTTTCACTAAGTTGATTAAAGTTGCTGAGGCCAGCTTTGAACTAATTATCTTCCATCTCAACCTCCCAAGCTTCTGGGATTACAGGCATGTGCCACTGTGCCTCGCTACATCTCAGTGCTTTAACATAGATGGACATTAAAACACAGGACCTCAACTGCATTTTTTGTAAAAATTTGCCAGTGAATGACAGTCAAAGGTTGAATCAATCCTGATTTTGATACTGGGGCAAAAAATAGCCTTACTAGCAATACCCACAGCATGCTTCAAAAGCTCAGGCCTACCCTCACTCCCACCCCTAGATTAGCCATAACTTTTAAAAATGCCCAGACTACTATCCAGGGTCGCATTAACAGTTTAGAAAACTTAAACACTGAGAGATTTTGATATACAACAAAGAAAATCACATAGTAGTCCCCTCTTATTTGTAAAGAAAACATTGTAAGACCCTGGTAAAGGCCTAAAACTGATAATAGTATTAAATCTTCTGAATGTTATGCTTTTTCCTAAATATATATGCCTATTATAAAATTTAATTTATAAATTAGTCACAATAAGTGATTATCAGCAATAATAGAACTATGGGATATATGAGAATATGGTCTCTCTCCAGAATTAATGCCATGCTTACATAATGAGATGATTTGAGGTAATGACAAGGCATTGTGATGTGGCAGTAGGCCACTACCTGGTATTACCCTGTGATGCTCGAATGGTCAATCTGATAACCAAATGGCTACTGAGTGACTAGGGGTGACTAGGTTAATCTATATGGATATACTAACAAAGGGATGATTTACATCCCAGGTGGAATGGAGTGGGATGGTGTGCAGTTTAAAATAAGCCATGAACCTGAAGATATTTGGAATGATTTCAAAGACTGAAAAATATGAACTTGTATCTATTTGGATTCATTGGAAGCCTCCTTCTAAGGCCATATTGTGCCTTGGTGGTTTGGAATTGAATAATAACATGGCGTCATCATGACTAAGACATGGCTCTTTTATGTCGCCAACGATGCTTTTAGCTCGTATCAAAGCAAATAATTCTCAAATTTTTTCTCAAGTTAAAATGAATGCTTAGGAACCACTTTTGAGATTCCTTAATAGCTAAAGACTGAAATAAGTAGAGAAGCACTTATAATTTCTGCTTCAGAAGAGTGCCAGCAAAGAAGATTGGATAACAGTGTGATCAGAATCTGAAATACTCCTTTCAAGGGCCAGAGTTTTAAGATCCACAAAACAAAAAAATAAAATTTTCAAATTTTCATCTCTGAATTAAATCTACATATTTTCATGGAGTAACTTTTTCAGCAATCATAGAAATGAAAGCCAGTTTTGAAAAAAATTTAAAACTGGATCTTTGAATTTCTGTAATATGGTATGTTTAACCAATATTTTATAATATATTAAACATACTAATTTGCCTTGCTTTCACTAAGTTAATAAAACTACAATAATAATGCAATAATATTAAATACTTTTATGGCAGAAACAATGCTAGGAGTTTATTTTGTTTCCTTTATTGGATACACACAATTTCATTTCCCAGATTCATCTGAAGTCAAATCTGGGTCATTTGACTGCATTCTGGCTAAAGAAATGTAAGTTGAAAAGTTTTGCAGCACTTTGGAGTTTGGCTCTTAAAACTTCTTATGCAACCTTTTAAGTTTTATTTCCCTTTCTCTAAGTGACTTTGGAGGCTGCATGTGGCAGCAATACAAGATGGACTCATCCAGGAGTTACATGAGACAATAACCCACCAAAGCACAGTCCACTTCAGACTTTAAAGTAAGCAAGAAGCAAACTTTATTGTGATAAGGTGACCAGGACTCAGTATTGCCATTTCAGAGAAGA